>NW_028289173.1:3022500-3070000 GCF_059628265.1 Tinamus guttatus
GTGCTCCTGCCAAGGCCGAGGTAGAGGCACCTAAAGTCCAGTCCAGGGGGCTTTCTGGGGAATTTCTGGAGAAGTTTTGTCGTCAGGAATCAGTTGTTTTCTAAGTGGCTCTGACGGTAACACCGCGCTATAAGTGGCCGTCCTGGAGCTTTGTGCTGAAAACTCCATCGCTTGTGGTTAAAGCGATGTAGTGGAACCGTTTCAGACACCCCAAACTAGGTTCTTCTCTGCTCTTAGCTGAAAACGGAAAATTGTTCTACTTGTTCTGAGGTCACTATTACACATTTGTAACTACAGTTCACTTCATCACTCATAGGCAAACTCATGTAAATGAATAATATTTTGCCCCTGCACTGAGGGAATACTATGTTCCTGGAATTTTAAACGCCTTGCCGAACAGACATACATTAATACTAAAAAACATGACACAGAACCATTTCCTTAGTCCACTGCAATTTGATCTTGTTTACTTGTTTGTGATATATATATATATATATAAAGTTGGCAGTTCCTTGAGTCGTTAGTGCTATAGTCAACAGGCATCATGAGGACAAAACACAGTGAGCTACTAGCACATCCTATTTACAAATAGATTAGTTTATTGTTTATTTTGAGATATGTATACAGTACACGCATATGCAGAGTTAGCAAAGTACCCATTTATATATATCTAAGTGAAGGAAAGCATTAAAATATTTGCTATTGTCTTGAATCTCTAAAATGCCTAATAGTTCATATTTCATAAAGTCACACATCTGAGAAGTTGGCTTTTGCAAAACAAGCTCTCTGATTATCTGATATCCTCCGGAAGGTTAGGAGAGTTGTTTCCTATATTACTTAAGAAAAAATTTCTTTTTACAATTGAAAATGTCAGCATCAATTTAAAGTAACACTAAGCATGTGCTTGCTTTCTGAATATTATCCTCCTCCACCTCCCCTCCAACCACCCTGCTGAGGATCTGAGTGTGACAGTTTGATTAGATCATCAATCCTTACTGTTAACAGCACTTTTCCTGAACACCTGGGTTGCTAGGTCACTCCTGAGTTTAGCTACCGTTGTTTTAGTGACCTAACGTGCATTCACCATAGCAATTTACATTTGGTCCTCCAATTAAAAGTTACCTTATAACAACAGTTTGCTGTAAAGTGACCTTTGTTCTCATGTGAAAGTTATGCTATATGATGTGATAAAAACTATAAATGATGAAACAGATTTTGTATTTTAGGCATGGTTACCTACTTTGATAGAGCTCTCATGAAAGTCTGTTTAACCAAAGCCTCAAAACCAAAGCTTAATTATGAATATGACTCCCACTTAATTCTCCATCTGTGTGTAAGACTTCTGGGTTTGCATTATATTTCTCAATCTTGATTAAATTGTATTATTCCATGCTAAGCTAAATAATCAAACTTGTTGTATATTTATGAAATCTTAGGGCTTTTCCTTCTAAAATCTACTCTCAACCTGTCAATACAGTCTGATTTATACTTTTCCAGTTTGTAGGTGAGTCGTGGAAGGTAAATACCTACTGACAATCTCAGTGCAAATTTTTTAGCAGTGGATGGCAACATGAGCACACTATTAAATGTATTAAATCCACACTGGATTTTTCCAATATTACAGTAATCCTTTGTTCTTCCTCTGAACTTTGCTGTAATGAGGAATGTGGGAAATACATTTACTTATCAGAGCAAAATTCATGAAGCAATTTACTCAAAACCAGTCTTGACTTTTCCTTCTGTCTTTGAGGGTTCGAGTAAGTTGAAGTAAACAAACGGAGCAAGGGAATACAAAACAGTGAAATAACTTCTAGCAATGTATGTAAATTCAAAATAAATAGCAATTAATGGAAATGTTTTAGTTAATGATGTCAGGTGAGTAAAATGGTTCATCTTGTATGTAAACTTGAAGCCAATGTAAGCTTTCTTCCTATAACTTTTGTTACATACATTTAAGGGCAAGATGCATGCTATCTAGGTTTTGTACCTCTATGGAACTAGATAGCATGTAATTTTTCTTAAAAAGTTGGTCAAGTCAAGAAGAAGAGATTTGATGGGAAAATACAGAACTTGCAAATAAGAGTCCCCTCTTAAATTTTAATTTTACAGTATTTTTCCTCTCTTGGAACAAATACAGGTTGAAATTAATAATGCAGTTGCCCATATAAGTCTTCATTGGATGTCCACTTCATCAATAGCAAGCGTTATTTGGATCAGGTTTGTCAATGGTTTTGTTTTTTAAAAAAGCCCTGAAGACAACATACTTTTACAATTACTCTGTATGTGTGCTCCTATTCTTCAAGGGTGAGCTTACTGTATTTTCTGAAAGGCTTAAGTGCTTACTACTTCTAATACACATTCAGGACACATGCCATAGTGGCTTTTGAACATTGGTAATAAAAAATACAAAATATGATGAAATCCATGTGGGACTAAAAATTCTGCAGTACATTCTGCACATTATTGTTGATACTAATTCTCAGCATATGGTAAAAAAGTGTAAATGGTCTGGTTTACATACTCAACATACAGAGAATGCTGCTCAGCCTTTCACCAGAGTGACATAAGATAGGGTCAGTGATGTATTTATAGAAAGAAGTTCCCGCAAAACAGACAGCGTAAGAGAGCTACTCATTCCAACAATACTCGCAGGGTTGTATCAGTGCTATGACACAAATACAAAATACTGGATCTTGATAAAAAACATACTTGATAAAGAAGAAATGAAAATAATTTGTGAGATCTGAATAGTGTCATATTCATTTGTATATATTTTGTATATATAACTGCAAAATACTATCAATCAATTTAAAATTTTACATTCATACGCACACACATATATTTATAATATCATCTGAATCAATGCAATCAAAAGTTTGCAACAGCTTAAAAATGTTTTTGACCGTTTTTCCCATACTTCATATCTGTTTGCACCTAATTTTTATCTTTATTTTTTAATTTGAGTAAGCTCGTTCAGCTATTTTTAATTTTGAGGTGAAGAAAGAAAAGAGAGGGTTTGGTACGTTATTGGTTTGTGTTTGTTTTTTTCCAGAGCAAGGTCTAAAATTGCTGATGTTTGAAACTTGGCCATAACCTTGCCTATTAGTTGTCACCTTTTCTGGAGGTAGGGAGAAGCTCTGAGTTATCAAATTAACAATGTATTTCAAATTGTATATGTAGAATACACAAGTGAAGAATATTCTACAATCTACAGTTGTCTACATTTCTAGAGTTGTCTAACGCACGGTTATGTTGGTAGGAATTGTGTTCTTACGGAAGGAAATAGCAGTTTTACCTTAATGTCAAAGGGTGCTTGTTCCCCTTTTTATTCATTACCCACCTTTAGGTGGGTAAGCATAAAACACTGCTCATAAAAACACTAACAACAGCTACGTTTTGGGAAAAGTAGCATACGTGCCAAGTAGAGAAGCGGGGCAGGTCTAGAGACCTGGTGAGCTCTGATGCCCTTAATGAGCAGTAAAAGGCTTCATCCTCTGGGGACTGACCTGGGCAGAGACGAGCACGTCGGATGCTGGACTGTGGACTTAGGTGTAGTGTTCATGAAGGTGAAGCTGGATTCAGCAGCACTTCTATCCCTGCTCTCTGCAGGGCCTCACCTGGGGGCGTGGAAGTGCAACCCGTGTGTTTCCTTTGCTAATAATAACATCTCACTTGGGCGAGTTATGTTAGATAAAAACACACCTTTTTAACAGTATGGACATGGGCAATCAAGGGAGAGAAAACACAATACATTTAGTAATATACAGTTGGAAAACAAAATATATTTAAAATGCTTTAAGAAGCGTGTATGGTATGCCAACAGGCTGCAAAGTAGTGTTTATTTAGAAAGCTTTCTATGTCATTTTGATTTCTAAAGTATTTTTTCTGCCAGACTTCACTGTTCTTCAGGTTTCCCCTACAGGAGACAACCTGTCTGTTACGGCAATGAGCTGGGAAACCAGAGGTGTTATTAGCAGCAGAGCCCCACTAACGATGACGAGTAGAGGCCTCACCTGGGGCAGCAATGGAAAATCAGCTGGCGAAGGGCACACCTGCAAAGAAAAGCCGTGACAGGAAAAGTTAGGAAACACTATCTACTTCTCAGAAATTTATAGCCACTCAGAGCTACATTTTAGGGATCTCTTCCTTACCGAATTTGAGTCTAAAGTTGGTAGAGATCAGGAGGAATTTAGGGGGACACAGCAAGATGGAACAAGTATCTTTGAGCATGAATCTGACATGTCCAAGTTCAAAATCAAATTCCTTGTTAATAGTGATCTGCCTCAGTAAGGCAGGAGTCATCTGCCTTACTCCTGCATAGGCCCTACCAGTTGTACCAACCTACAGAGCTGAGTGAATGGGCATTTGCAGCAGGAAGCCCGAGTCAGCTTGGAGAGAACAGCACCCTTTCAAAAAAAAAAAAAAAAAGAGAAGAGGAGGTCACCATATTGAAAGAAATAAATTTTGGGGGCTTTTGAAATGCTAATCTGAAGGACAGGGATGCTGGGGGAAGAGAAAGAGAGGTCATATATCTTTTTCCAAATAGGACTTGCGATCGAACCAGAGGCACTCACAGAAACTCTTCTGGATGTGACAGGAGTGTTAATATCTGCTCAGGCTCACTGAGCAGTAGCTAGGGAAGGGAGGTCCTTGCAAAGGATGGAGGGGCTTCCTTTTTTTCTTTCATTTCCGTGTAACTGAGCTGAAAATAGAGTTGTCTAAGGGAGTCAATTGAAGGACCTTTTGTTTCATTTCTGGGTTAGGTTCAACCAAGATCTGACTGAAGCTGTTTTGGTTTGTGTTCCACAGGATTTCAACAAATGGTTCAGGTTTTTGTGAAGACACAACCTCAGCAAAGATTTCAGACTATTGACTCATATTCAGTACCAGCTGGGTAGTGAAGCTTTCATTTTCTACTTGACCCTGATTTAATTCTCCAGTTTAGCAGTTCAGAAGTTAAAACCAGATATCTGCTGCAAATAATTATTTTACTTCATTCTATTTTCCTCTATGTTTTTAATTAATCTTGTTGTCTGTGACTAATTTTACACAGGCAATTTTAACAAATGCTGTAACCTCTGTGGTCTGCATCTCTTTTGCATTGGTAAATGCTCAGGAGTCAGCTGCTCTAGGCAAACACAGAAAGCAGATGCCAAGACACTGAGCAAGAGCCTAGAGTTGGTATTGATGTGTGTCAACAGGGAATGATGCACGTCCCCAAAGCACAGGATTTAAAAACATAATGTAAAAGAAGGGCATTGTTTGTGAGGGACAAAGCCCTGTAAATGGTCCCTTTTTTTCCTTCCTTCTTCCTGTAAATTTGTGACCTTCTGTGAAAGAGGCTGATTAAGAGCATGACAAATTTTGGACTATTTGAAGATACATTCTACACTAGAATCGTTTGATCCTCCACGATACTAAAAAGTCAGTATTACCCTAAGTAAATTAATGGTTTATTATATTTACATTTTGGTCAAGATATAATTTATATATTTCAAAAATGTTTTACGTAGGGAATATATTAAACTCATAGTTTTGTGGTGTTTTTTTAAACGCAAGTTCAGATTTTAAATTCCTCTGCTTTATGGCATGCATGCATACACACACATATATACACACACACATCTTGTCTATAGTTCAGTATGTTTAGCCCCTGAAAGGAATATGCCCTTCTTTGTACTATATTTTGTCTCCCAATTGGACATGTGGAAAACTTGTAGATTTAAAGGTCTGAAATGGTATAATACAATGGAAGATTTTTAACCTCTTTGGGTACATTTTCCTTCCTAAATCCTGTCTCTTCTACGTCTAACACATTGTTATATTAGTCTCTATAGAGTTGTCAGGGTTATCCATCAAAGCCAGTGTCAGAGGAAGGCACTACAGCACGGAAACGGTATCCTTTAGTCTATAGGTTTGCTAGGAACATTATAGAAGAAGCACAAAATAGACAGCAGAGGGGGCCAGGCTCTCTACATCACCAACCGGGTTGCTGTCAATTTGTTACAGTGATTTTGCTCGGTAGACAGCAGGTTCTCTGGTTAGTCCATTTAGTTATTCTGATAGTTTTCTAGTGCTGCACTTAGCAGGGAAAACAGCTCAGTGAAAAGGAATTTTGAGTAGCTTTTGTGATTCCTTGCTCTCATACTCTAAAAAAAAAAAAGGTGTTGTTAAGTGTTGTTAAAAGAAATAAGTTGTGGGAAAGTTAATGCAATTATTTCTGGTGAACTAGAAAAAAAACATTCTAAATACGCAGAGCTTATAATTCTGAATCACCAAACCATTTTCTGCGTAGGTGGAAATCCCAAGTCACTACTTCAAAATCAGTTCTCTCTTTTTTTTTTTTTTTCTTACGCTGTATAATGTCTAAAAATGAAAACTGGGATAGTTTTAGAGAGCAGCATTTTGGTGCGCATCTTTTTCAGATATCATATTAATACCAAGGATAATGGGTTCCTCAAAAGGGATATGTAAACTTCACATAATCTACATTTGTGTGTTTATGTGTCCATCTGTCTACAGGCATGCATGTGGCATGAACATATGATATCAATGATATTAACTTTCTGTGCCTTGATATGCCAGTTAGCACATAGTCCTTAGCTCTTCTCAGTTCTTTGTTAGGTGGGTGTCTACGACTACTGCTTTAGTAGAGTAACATTTTATTTTCCTGTGAAGGTGCAGCCTAGTAAAGACTTCCTAGTGATAGATATATTTCCATTCAAATATGATACAATAGCTGTAGTTGAAAAAACACTTTGGGTTTTCTATTTAAAAATCTTGTTAGAAACATTCCTTTGGCTGAAATGTGATGTAATTTCTTTAACCCTCAGTAGTTGTTTGTGGCTTGGTTATATAAAGCTTGGAGAGGCATTAGCCCTGCCTCAAGTGTCACCTCACATGTCACACCAGTCCACACCAGTCCCAGAAAGCACTGAAATTAGTTGTACTTGGGCATGTACAGCTTGTCCCATGGTAACTAACTGCTCAGGAAGTGAACTTCAGGGTATAATGGTGGTTTTGCTCTTTATTTGGTTTGCTTTCATATACTTAATTTTGCTAACTTAATGTTGTTCTTTTTTATGAAAAGTGATCAAATATAGCAAAATGGAACACGCTACTTTTTTAAGGGCTGTGGATGGTCAAGTTCCTTTTTCAGATGGGCAAATTTTGGTTAGTAGCTGAATTCTGTAGTTTGAAGTTAGTAAAGGGAAATGACAATGCATAATTTTCTCATTAAATATACCTACTGTGAGACACCCTCTCTATATGTTACTGTATTTTACTTTCTTACTACCCACTGTATCTTGCTACTATTAAAAAAAAAAAAGTCTGTATCCAAAATGGCACTAATGATGTACTACAGCAGTCCTTGGATTAATGCAGTGAAAAGATGACCCTTTAGAAAATGCCTGCTGTGCATATTTGCTATATTTGCCTTGTTTTCATCAATGTGCTTTTAAAAACACAGCAATGAGAACTGCACTTCTAATGAGGCATGTACATTACCAAGAAAAAGAGAAAAAGGAGTGCTGGGGAATGGCTGGTGGAGGACCGCTAGTTCATTTGTATAGAAAAGCCAGCGTTAAAAACACTTGTTTGGATTTTTGTAAGAGTTATAAGAGATCATTGCTTCCTGAACCTTGCGTTAATACATGTTCTCAGGTATAGGGCAGGTAAGGGGAGAAGGAGTAGGGTTAGAAGGGTGTCCCACTTTATCTTAATTATGTAATTCCTGATTATAATTCTTGTTCAACTGATTTAGTGTTGCTCTCATATTTTGCAGTTCCTTTTAACTTTCTTCCCTAAAAAAAAAATGTTAGAAAAATATCAAAGGTATCTTTTATTATAAGAATATCAGAGGAGTACAGGTCATCATGCAAATGTGGGAAAATGGTAAGATAACTATAATATGTACAGCTTTCGTTTTCTTGCATCTTTGTATTATGAGTCTTTAATGATGCAATTAAATGTGGTGTCTCAGATAATACAGTGGGGTATTTTAAAGTGTTTTTTTCTTCTTTGTATTAACATGGGAAGATAAAGTAGAATGAAGACTGGATTTTGGTGCTTTTCTGCTCAACAATTTGCACATGCACTTATACAGTGGTGTACAACAATGATGTCCTTCGGTTTATGCACTTTTGACATAACCAGTAGTCTTCTATGCATGATGCCCTGTATGAAGGGAAGTTGTCTAAAATATCACAAATATACATTGATAGACTGCTTGTGGAAAAAAATAATAGAGGTGCAATTCACATCAACTACTGAAAGTGTCTGATGCATTTTTTCTAGCTTCCAATATATTTGTGAGCCTGACTCTGATCGTTGCTTTGTATCATCCCTTAGGATGTGATCTCTTTGTTGGATTAAAGACACTCCCTAGGCCCTGCATATTTTTTTTCTTTGTTTTTACTGTTATGCTCTTTATATGTGTCTCCTTTGGAGGGGGCTGCTTATTCTCTATTCTGGTAGTCAGATTCCATATATCTTCTTCGTGAACCAACTGCTGGAGCCACTGAGCAAATGGCTTGATGATTTTCTCCAACAATTTGAGGGTCTGAAGAAGAATCTACTTGTATCAAAACCAGAATCCCTTTGCTCCTATTTGCCGACCAGAAGATTTGTTTTTCTCCTGGACCTATGTATCTTCAGAGGAAGTTGTACTCCCACTGTGCTGCTTACTCCCATGTTGCTTGATCCATCAGCAATCTAATTCATAGATAGTATCATAATTCATGGTGTAATAGATCTTCCACGCTGTTTTCTAGGGGAAACTTACTAATGATAAAAACTGTCACGTGGCAGTTGCCCTTTCAGCAGCTTAAGGTTTTGATTCTTGCTTTCTATCATAAATGTACACTGATTATGCCTTGACACCTCTCTTGTTACACATTCTCTTTTCTGTGGTATTTCTGACAGACTGACACAAAAGTGGTTGCTTGTAGCTTTTGCCATGGCTTTCAAAACATCCAATTTGTGCAGCAAGTTTTATTGCCTTGGGAGATAATTTTCATTTACTAGCTGTGCACCAAAACTTAAACTTTTTTTTTCACAGAAAATTTAGGACAACATTTCAAAATACTGATTTGTGTTTTCATTTTGTTTTGTTTTGGTTTAGCTTGAAAAACTAAAAACTGTACTACCTCAGTGCATAGAATTGATTCTACCATGACCATTTGTGACTGATATTTCAGTTCTATTGCATTACAGGTTATTTAATTATCAAGATGTTATTTTGAAAATAGACAGAATTAGACTATAGCTTAAAGGAAAATTCAGATCACTATGCATTCTGCTTTACTTTCTTTTTTACATAGGGAGATTTTGAAAATTTTCTATGTTGGAAGGGCTTTGTTAGCAGGAAATTATTTATATTTTACTGATTTCCCTTCTGTTGATGCCTTACAGCGATCAGAAGCTTTAAATCTAAAAAATCATTTACTTTTTAAAGTCAGAGTAAGCAGAAAAAGGTTTAAACCTAGAATATTTTGTGGAAAAAAATGACTATTTTACATAATCTAAGGAGAAGCTAGTATTTGCCAGGGAAACAGAAGCAGATCAGATCCTGAGTTAAGATGAAGAGAGTCTTGGCATGTCAGATATAGACCGTGACTTAGGTATCACAGACTTGTATCTGAATGAACAGAAGTTGTAGCATAATAAAGAGGCAGAAAAAAATGCCAAGAGGTTATGCTCCATTCCTGATATATCAGAATACCAATTATAGATGGCACTTAGGATGCACTGAACTTTGTGAAAAAGTTCTAAAAAAAATTAGTTCAACTGTGTTCTAGAATGAGTGGCTGAAAACAGAGTTTTAAGAGATAAGTCTAAAATATACTGCTGAAAGTCATCTAGCCTGTTCTCCTAACCATAAATTATATTGTTCCCAAATACATGGTTACAATCAAAATGAAATAATAGTGCCCACATCCAAGATCAAAACTAACTGAGGTGTGGATTTGAGCCCAGAAGTGAAACGTGAAGTGGGTAACAAACACTGAAACAGTGAAGTTGCTAGGGTAAAAAGACCCATTAACAATAAACAGGGTAAGTCTGCATCAGGCCGGAAAACTTTTTAAATTTTTTATTTTATTATTACAATGATTCAGTCGAGTACTTTCTTAACTGAGTTTTTAATAGAGAACTTAGAACTATACTTCACAAAACTCAGAATAATCCTACTTCACGTGAAAATTCTTGCTTGCTTTAAAAAGTGATTTTAGGATAGTAAAAATGTAGTGATAAAACAGTGATTTTTAAGGAAGCTGGCCACTAGGTGTTTTAGGGTCTGCAGTATAACTTTAACATATTTACTGTGTTAAAGTAGAAAGATTTAGTAGAAAGGTTTAGTAGAAAGATTCAGTACTGCATTAATTGCATTCACAGATGGCCCTAAAATCAGGACGTTTAACAAATATGGAGGAGGTTGTAATACAAAAGGACAGAAAGAGGTTGAAAATATGGGCAGGAAATAAAATGAGTCACTTTGGAAATATGTAAATGAAAACATCTGAAAACATGCAGAATATGAATATTCATTGATAAGGGTTGAAAAGGAAGTGTTAAAAGAGATAATCGTGAAAATGGAAACTGAATTGGAAAGTTTGCACAAGAGAGACATACCAGCGAGCAGAATTAAAACTAAGGTTGTGTGAACAGCCACTGCAGGCATGGTCCTGAGTACGTCTCTGTCTTAACCTGGGGCTATTGACCTTGCAGTGCCAAGGTTGCCATCCGTGTTGAGCTGAACAGGGAGAGGGGAGTTTGGTTTTTATACCACGTGCATTGTGTTTGATCAGTCCTCTCCTTTGAAGGACAGAGCTATATCAAGTCAGAACTATATAATTTTGTGTCTTCTACCTAGAAATTTCATTTGAGTTGGCTCACCTGAACCTTGCCCATTTGTCTCCAGTATCTAAGAGCAGTGTGTCCCATACGTCGCTGTTAGCAGAAATAACACGAGGTGCAGACTGCGGGGTGTCTGACTTCCTCCGGTGGAAGGATCCAAGAGAAGATTTGTCTTGTAAAAGCCAGAGGAATGGTGACTGCTCTCATCATACTGTGAGCACCACCAGGGTGGTGAGCTTGGCTGGGTGGGTGTCCTCACGACCTCTCCAGCCTTCAGCCTGTCACACAAGAAGAGTTTCTTTTAGCTTTAGCTAATATGGGTTGGGAGATCTTGAGCTCTGAGCGGTCTGATGCAGAAGACTCTGGTAATGGTGAACCTTGAGCTTTTGGGAAGGAGACACGGACATCTCCGTCCACGTAGAGCACTCTGCTTACGGCTGTGGCGACCTCGTTGAGCGGCGAGGGCCCAGGCGGCGCCCCCAGGCGTCGGGCCTGTTGCTGCCAGGCGGAGCGGCCTGGAGCGGCCGCCGGCGCGCGGGAGCGTCTGCACTGCCGCCTTCGCCACGGCTGCGAAGCCGAGACGGGCTGGAAACGCCATCCCTCGGGACGGCGCAACGACACCGGAGAGGCGTTATGGACCGTGTGGCTCCCGCGTTCCTGATTGCCCGGATATCCTAGCTGTGACTCTGGACCGCCTGGGTCTCTTCCGTGTCTGGCTGAATTTTCAAAATGGGTTGAAAATTGGCAGAGTTAGCTGCTGAAGCATGTCTTCTGGTTATTTTTTTTTTTTTTTTTAGCTCTTTAACTACTGGTGCATTGGCAAAACGATTACATGATGCTGGCTTGAAGCAATCCTCATGTTACTTGTTGATACTTTAGATCTGGTACAACACACACACACAGTTTCACCTGTTTTCTTCATCAGCGTGTTCAGTTCTGTAGTAACATGAAATGAATCTGTGGAATTGACAGCTCTTCCAGGTAGCAAACGCCTTGTGTTGCAGCTGGGACAGGAAAAGGGCCAGTAGTGGAAGATGAACTAACTTATCTCTAAAGGCCAAAATAACAGTTACTATCCCTCAGTAGTTCATATGCTTTTTCCAATCAGGGAGTTCAAGACAGATGAATTTAGCAACTCTAATAACTAACATTTAATGCTCTTACCTAATTTTGCTCAATTTTTTAGATCCTGTTATGATTTTAGATGCTGAAAACTAAAATGCTTTTACACCTAATATGCCCTAACCATTTTACCAAGTTTTGATCACACATGATGTGTCTCAAAATAAATACACTCTGGAAACCATCTTTCAGTACTTAGAATTGGTCACATTTTGCTTTCTTACTCTTTTAGGCATTTTTAATTCTAAATGCACTTTTTTCTGCTTCATAAAGGTCTTTGAAACCTTTACAGGAAGCAAGTGGAGCTGGGGAAAGGAGCACAGAAATCACAAGACTTCATTTCCTAATGTTATTTACAGAGAATCTGGCCTAACAAGGACACAATTTGTTTTATTCAAACGATGCAGCAGATCCGGCCTAACCATTCACTGCGAGCACCACTGGCCATCTCAGTTACTAATCATTTAACTTTCAGTCATCAGTCTTTGCCTACAGTAGCAGAACTCAGGGGAGGCTGGGCAGACTCTTTCCATAGCAAGAGGTTCTATTAGAAATATTTTGAACATGATGCAGGTATCAGAACAGTAGTGCCTTTAGGCCTGCACACTGCTCCTGTAAGTATTATCAAAGGTGTTTATTTTTGACATTAAATGTATTTTTTATGAATTCAGTTTATATTTCATTTTTGTTTTTAATTCAAAGAGAGTTGACCATACTGACATTTCTTAATATTATTTGCTGTTGTATTTTCATTGTGAGGAGCAGGCAAAGCCATGTTCCTGTGGGTTGTATAGGCGAGAAGCTCCTCAGTTGCATCTCACTGGTTTCATCTCCCTTAAGTTGTATGAGTATTATTTACTTGCACTCTAGAAGGCCATGCCATAGAAGGATAGTGAAATCCTGAGGAATATTATGTTGCCACTTTTCCGTTCATTCTTTCTAGCTATGCATCTTCTGAAGATGAATGATCATTTGTCCTTGTCTCTGAGGTCTTCAATCCTACTCCTGCAGTTAAGGGGATCCTTTGGCATATGCGAATAATGTGAGGCACACTAATATTTACACTTTTAGTTAGACTGCAGCGTAAAACACAGAATTGCATAGGGATTGTACATACCTGACTGAAAAGCAGCCATTTCATTAGTTATTACTAGTATATATGCAAATAATCTTCTTGTGAGTGCTTTCCATTTAAAATGATTTAAGATACTATCCCTTCTTCATATACGAATGAATTCACGCAGTGCTAACATTTTTTAAGTAGAATTGAAGTTCAGATTCCTACCTTAAACATAGCTTAGTTTGAGGAAAAAGATTTAATGGACTGACACATCCTTAGGCCTAACTCTCAGACAAAAGTGCTAAGACATGTATTTTACATTTATCTTCTAGTAACTTTTGTTAAATGTCAGGTATCTTGCCCTTTGCAGCCCGTTCCGCAGCAGCTGCAGTGATAGTCTTCCCCTTCCTGCTGCACTGTTGGGGTTCACTGGCGGGGAACCCGGCAGGTGTGGAGCAAGTCTCTGGTTGCAGCGTGTGTTAAACCCCATCGGTTTAACCTCAGTGGGGCATTTGTACCACCACGGGGAGATGATGTGTCCCCCCACCCCTTCACCACCCCCCATCATTGGTGTTGATTTTATGTGGCAACAAGCAGTCCCATTGCAGTGACATGTTCGATATTTTGGAGTTTGCCTGTGATTCCTGCATGAGAATGTAAAATCACGAGTGACAACTTTTGTTGGCCATGGTGCTTCTTTGAAGAATAACATATTTGGTCAGACTCATTAAGAAATGTTCTTAGTATGTAACGTTTAAAATCAGTAACATTCTCAAGTTTACCTTTGGGAATGGTTAAACAGGTTCTATCTAGAAGTTTTTCATTAACTACACATAGGTTAAGTCAAAATGCAAGAAAAAAATCTAAGACAGGAAAATATTCTTTAAAATTTTGTTTTAAAATTCAGACATGGATGTTGTGCCCAGGAAAAGTGATTAATAGCTGCCTTCATGCCTGTTCTAGATTTTATTTTTCTATTCCTGCCAGGTAGTCTGAAGCATTGATCCACAGTATTACTGTTGCTGCAGCTTCTCACAATCAAAGACAGTATTATAATGGTAACTTATTTTCTGGGTGTAAATGGATAGTAGCTAAAACCAAATTTCTTTTCACGTGTATAATCAAAAAAAATATTATTTGGATTCCTAGAGGTGAAAGGAGGCAAGCTGAAACTTCATCTTTGAAGAGAAAATTTCAGAGGCAGTTTGTCACTGTCATGTCATGGAGCAGACACCTGTCAGACTGTATTACAAATCCAACTTTCTTATTCCTCGAGTTACTCAATTTGCAAATTGAGACCTCTCTGCTTTGTTAAAAATTATCACTGCTCATCCAAAAACCCTAAGTGTTTAAAAGTATAAGGTGACAGCTTGAATGCTTGGGGATGTGGACTGTCCTTATAAGGACAAATTACCTTTCTGCATGTCACATTCAAATGTTTGGCTGCCTATCATCTACATGGGAATTTAGTCTGATAGGTCTTTTTAAATCTCTGAGAGTTGAGAAATTATGAGTGAAATGCACAAAAGGTATTTGAGGTTCAATTTTACTTTGTGTGCATCTTTTACATAGAAAGCCTCAAATGTCTCTGATTCCAAGTATTCTAAGTGGAAGATATTACCAGAGGTAATATTTATTCTAAAATAAGGAGTTGTATTGATTTTCCCTAAATAAGGAAATCTCTTTCTTTAACTAAATGTACATATTAATCTATTTTCTAGCATAAATCTGCATTGTTAAAGGCTGTTAAAGGTTAGCGTCTTTATTTATTTATTTAACATATGTGTCAAGCAGAGAGAAATAACTGGTGAGTGAGTCTGGCCCATCAGTCAGTATCACATTTTATAAATTCATTAACCAATGCAGGAACATTTGCTGGTCTTATGGGAATGAAAGTGTGCATGCCTTTTTGTTATTAACGTTAAAAACAGCTATTCCTAAACGCTAGGTATTGATGATATGGATGCTCCTGTGGCAATAAAAATGTGTTTTCTCATTCTCATTTGTTTGATTTGTGTGCATTTTGGTGTAGCTTTTCTTGCATTTTTGTTGAGATAGATTATAACTTTTAGTAGTATTGATGTCATTCTTGGTGAATATACGCCATTAGCTAGGTGCTGTTCATCAGTGGGCATTCTGCTTCTATACTGTGCTTTATACATTTTTATTTTATTTTTGAAGTAGATTGCTCTCAGAGGGGAACAGCTTTGATCTCCTGACACATACCACCAAAAATTCCATAACCCACCGGGGCATATGAGAACCACATCTTAAATTTTGCTTACTGGCCTCCTTTTCTAGTTCAGCTTGAGAACTGAACATTTTTTCAAGGAATATTCAGCTAATGATTGTGTTCAGCTCCATGCCAGCTGTGGTTTCTTCCTTCATGGCTCGAATAAAGGAGTGGAGGAAGCAGTTCTGACAAGCCTGAAATACCCCTGGTTTTAGCTGTTATGGAAAAGACAAGCTCAGTACGTTACTCCTTTCTCTCCAGATGTCCAAGGTGTGATGGCCTGATCTCCTCAGTACCAGGGTTGTTTCTTAGTCCCTTACTGAACTCATTTGGCTATGAGTTTATGTATATGGAATCTGTTAGGGCCTTTTTTTTTTTCCCTTCTTTCTAGGCTCATACAGTCAGTACCTATGGGTCCTAACATTTCTCACATTAAATATAAGTTCTCTGCAGATTTCTTCACTCCAGGCCTACCTGTAGATTTAAAATAGACATTTGTTTCATCTTATTTTCAGAGTTCTCAAGGACTTTTTATACACGTATATAAATTTGGGAAGATGATGAGGTAAAAGTTATAGCATGAAACTGGTTTGGTCAATTCACAGTTTTAACTATGAGTAAGTTTAATGAAAACTCCTAGTGTTTGTATCCAGTCCTGCCTGATGCTAGGCAGTCCCAAAGGACTTCTCCTTAATGCTTTCAGAAATAGCTTATAATCTCATCAAGGCCCCAAGAGGAGAGATGTTTGTCCAAATCGGAAGAAGAAAAGAGGAGGAAAGTGGAAGGGAAGGTCTATTGGCTTTGTCAAATTATTTCTTAATACAAAATTTGGAACTAGAGGCAGACAACATCATTGACTGTTGAGTTCCAAGTAATGGATATACAATATTATATGACAACAGAAAGGATTTCATTAAATTACAAGTGATTTCATAGGCTTTACTGAAGCCGTGAATGAATCAAGGAGGTGTGGAGGAGTTTGGAGTGCATCGTTCTGTATTAGCTTTTTCTGAAAATCACAAATTTCTGCTGAATAATCTTGAGCAAAGGTGCAAAGTAGTGAAAAACTGGGATCCCTTCCTGCTTGGAAAATGAAACTAATTTGCTTCTGGAGCATGATTCATGTTTAAAATGTGGTAGATCTTCCTACTGAGGTCTTTTCTCATAATCGTTAATAACATTTGTTTTGCCTAGTTTTGAGATCTTGTAGGCTGTCATTAAAAGAAGCCCTCCACTTTGCATAGAGATCCATCCAAGCCACCTGTTCCTAAATGAGGAGATGTGTGGTGGGGTCTAGCAGAGTCCAGTTCACCAGCTTTTTCAGACACTGTCTGAAATTGTGATTGCAGGAGCACATTTCACAACTGCCATAAAAACCTACTCAAAAAGGCAACAGACCTGAGCGTCATCTATAGTGTCAGTAGGGAGTTGTCTGCTTACATGTAATTTTACAAATTTTTCAGCTTAATCAGAGATTCATATGAAATACATTTCACACAGAGACATTGTGTGAATTTTCAGCACTCTCTGGGGGGGGCGTAAATGGATTACACTCATTCATATGCAATTTATTTCTTTTTGTTGTTGGTTTCTTTCTTTCATTAAATCACCAACATTAATTCAATACAGGTTATGTGCGCATGCTCGTGATATTTAACTCCTTCCGTGTTTCATTATGGAAAACTAAATGAGTCAGAGGAGGGAGGCTGTGGTATGTGGTATTCCCAAGAGATCGATTCCCAGTAAAGTGAAGGACATGTCACGCGCGCTCTTGGTGTTGGTTTTGATTTTGACACAAAGCCAGGAGTAGCGGGGCTGTTTGCTCGCTCTGCTCGCGTGAGCTGCACATCACACACCTGCAGGCCACAGTGGTACAGACACAATGCACGGCCCCCTTCCTCCCTGAGTCACCGTCTTTGTAAATATGGCACTCAGAAAATAACTGGAGATGGGGGCACTCAGAAAGTGACTGACTTTTCTAAGGCCGGAGAGTATGGGGGAGAAAGAACTGAGACCAAGTCTACTTCCTGACTGCCCTTATCACTGTAAAGTCCCTTGCAGCACCTCTTTAAATTACTACATATATGTAATTGATTTCCCTTATGAAATAGCCTACTGGATATGAAAAGGAGACCTGAATACTACAGACAAAGACCAGGGCTCGGTGCTATGTGAAAATTCATTCTATTCAATCTGTCTACCGTGTAGCAATGAAGACAGAAGTTGTAATGAGATTCCTTGAGTGTTTTTTCTTATGTGATCTGGGCAGACTGGAGTGTTATGTAGCCCATTTGAAGAATAAGAAATGTACGCAGACCAAAATGCCCTGGAAAATTGTATGTTTTGAGTGTGTTCTTGGAAGACGGAAGGCTATGGCTTGAAGTGGAGTAAGAAGAAGCATGTTAGTGAATTAAGGAGAGGGGATAAAGAAGGAGGCACACAAGGGAAAATCAAGAAGCAAGCACAGAGAGAAAGATGGGAAAAGCAATTGGCCTAGTGCAGCAGAAGGTCATTGTGGTTAGCAGAGAAGGGGTAAGTGGAGACCAGCTACAAAGGAAGTACAAAGAGGGAGAGGACGTATAGGTGTCAATATTGCTTAAGTTCAGATCTTAACATTGCTTATGCTCAGATCTTTGATGCTGCAAGTAGAGAAGCATGTATAGGGCTCAGTTTTCATATATGTCGAGCCATATGCCTTAGAGCAGAATTCTGAATTCCTTTTTTATTTTGTAAACACAGATTAGGTGGATAAGCCATTTTCTTCAATATTATATCATTTCTTATGCCAAAAAAAAAAGTTTAGTATATTACATGCTTTTTTCCCCCTTAGGATTTTAATGGACTCTTTTGCTTTCATTGGTTATTTTTGTACCCACAAAATAACATTTGTTTTTTAGTGAAGATACACAGAGCCGTCACTTAAAAAAAGTCTATTCCTATGTCTAGGAAAAAATATTTCAAGCCTCTTTTTTTAAAGAAATAGACCTGATTTCAAAGTCTATTTTTTTTTAACATGCACAGTTATGTGGACTAACTCGGACTTCAGTAGTGACACTAGTCTGAGGGGGAAAAATGATATCACAAGAATGGAAACAAATATGTTCTCTCACTCTGGTCATGAGGCTTTTAATTCCACACTTGGGGAAACAGCAGGATTTACTGGGGTCAGTTGTACTCCACTGGGATATGTATTATTAAAGTGTGTATATATGTGTGTGTAAGTGTTGCAGGGAAGAGTAGAAGGTCAGAATATACTTTGCAGTTTTATTGCATTACATTAGATTTACCTTTTAAAACTTATTTGTTGTCAAAATCAGACATAAAGCAACCCCCCAACACATGTATTTACTCCATAAATATTTAAATAGTTGCATTTACCCTTCAAGTGCAGTATGTATTTTTATTGTGAATAGGAATAGGAAAATGACCATAACAGATTTTTTTTTTCATTTAGAAATTAATTTTACATATTTTTCCCTTTGGGATTTTAGGTATTTTAATTTTTATAATTGTCTTTTGAGTTACTTTCAAGACCTTTCTCACAGAACTTACACACAGTATCTTTTGCTACAAGTGTGACGTGCGGCCCCGATCTCCTTCCCTATTTTTCGGCCTTGCGTTCCTTGCTCCCCGTGTGCGGAAGCGGGGCCTGGTGCTTTTCTGTAGCGCAGCTGTTTGTGCTGTGTTGCCGGAGCACGGCGCTTTCAGAGTCTGCAAAAGGGAAACTGGAAAGCCTCCTTATGGCTGGGGAGAAGGGCCTGTTGGTTGGGCTGCAGGGGGGAACGGGTGTTAGCGCAGACTGTCCGCGTTGGCGCCGGGAACCGGCCTACTGCAGGGCCTCGAAGCGTGAAAGTGTAAAACTGCTTTTATGTGTATAGTCACTCCCCATCTTGTGCTCTGTGTTTGAAGGCGCTTGTGTGGTGTGCTCCTTTGAAATTCTCTTCAGAATCTGCTAAAATAATTCAGGATTTAGAATCACTTCCCTGAACGCTAAGGTATTTACTGCTGGCTTACAGAAATGATGTGGAACTGCTGTCAGGCTAAAAGCTCACACCTTTAATGATGTATCAACAGTGCAGTATTAGTACTGTAATATAAAATATCCAACACAGTTACACTTAAGATTTTTATTATTATTATTAAAATGGAAACAGCACTTTTTTTTGTGTGTGTACATATCACTTAAGGCTGGACAAAGTTGAGATAAATTGTAATATATACTATGTATAAAAGCAGTAGACAGATTACTTTGTCCATATTCTGTGTTCTTCTTTCTGCCTGCAGATTTTGAGCCCCAAAAGCAAAATATAATGGAATATTTAAAAAAAAAATTTTTTCTTTCTTCCTGAACAATTTACACTGATTGGATTGCAGTCTGAATTTTCCATTTAGCTGCTGTTGCTTTGAGTAAAACAATTACTTTTTATTAAAAATGTCAATTCAAATGATTATTTAAAACTGGTTTAAATAATAGAAAAAAAAAGAAGATAAAACTCTTTGCTGGTTTCTGTTTGCACAGGATTCTGTGCTATGGAAACTGGACATTATTTTATTGAAATGATTCTTTTTTAATTGGTATTAATGAAAATTGCACGTGTGCATATAGGGAGGATACAATTACCTACGGTCCTTAAACTGTCCTGATGCACATGTGTAACTTCCATTACTGTTAATGGGAGCTGCATTGCTCTTAGCGGTGAGAACGAATTCTCCTAAGTGCAGATTGTGGCTGACCCTTTGTGGATGTGGTAACATAGCACTTCCTTGGCTTGTGTGCAAAAATGGAGAGTCCTCAGTACTTAAAGCAGAGCTTGGACTCACGGGCTGAGGTCTGGGTAGGGCAGAAAGGGTTTTAGCTACTTTGGTGGGGAGAAACTTGAAGAGAAAGTTCTCATTTTCACACCTTAGCTACCTCCCTCTTCTAAAAGGCACTAGTGAACCCTCAGTGTGTGCAAAACTGCATTTCCAAAATCGTCTATTTTCATTTGTAATACCTTCCGTTAAGATTTTAATTATTTTGGCAGTAACAAGTGGATTATAATGGCAAATACACAGGAACATTCAGCATGGTCTATGAATATCGGCATATGGATATATCGGTTCTCTGTAGCAAATGCCATTCCCTAAAGCATCAGATTCATGTTACTGTAGATGTTTATAGGTAGATCTTAATATCAATGAATCCGAGATTACTACATCACAGTGTTAAAACAGTCAGAGAAACTAATTCAGTATTTCTATTGTAAAGTCTTCATTTCAGAGATATATAGCCTGACCGAGTTAGGGTAGGGGCTGTTGTCTCGGCAAAGAAATATAATATATGCTGCAGTCAATCGTAGGATGCAACTTCTTTGACCAGTAATGGCAGAGTGGGAAACTTTAAATGATTGAAGAAAATAATGAAATCCATCATTATGACATATCTTGGTGAGTTCAGTTTGTGAAATCAATGTTTTGATTTGATCTTTAGGTACTGTTCTGTTGTTTAAAAGAAAAAAAATAGTTACAGAATTAATGAAGAAGACTGGTAAATCTGCTAATATAGAGTGAAGATTTTTAACAACTTCTTTCACTGACCATGTTTTCTGTTTTTGAGCAGCGTATGTTCTGCACTGACAGAAGTAAGCGTAATTTAATCACAAAGCCTATATTTCTAACTCTTTCCCCTAATTTCACTGTTAATGGAAATATATTTGTTGTTGCAGTAATATGCATGCTGAATATCAGTATTTAGGGACAATGGAATGAGTTGAGGGATTTACTGATTTACTCTGATTTTTTTTTGCAGTGTTTATATAATAGAAATTAATATAGCATTAGAATTTCAGTCAGTCCAACCAGTGGCAGTGATTTATAACTGGAGTTTTAAATGAAATTGGGAATTAGGGGAGAAACATTATTTTCTAGTCAAGCCAAGGAGCTGTATTGTGGACAGAGGTATTTCTTTATGACTTATACCCAATCTGCTTGCATGAGGAACTCTAGTCCCAGTCAGTTTATAATTTTAGAAGTAATTGGCATTTAAATTCCTTTCCCTCTGTTAAAATAATGAGAAGAAAATGTAAAAGAAAACGATACTTCGACAATGTAGAGCCCAATAGATCCTCAGATTCCATGTAATTTAACAAGGTAATGAAAGTTCTCCCTTAACTGGATTTAAGAGAGAGCCCTTTCATTGAGTCTTTTGCTCTGTAGTGGTGCATTAAAATATTTAATGTCTCACCAGTAAGTGATGAGGGCATTCCTTTGCTGATGCATAATGAATACTGGGGCTTTCAACTGTCATTTACTGCCAGTCCTCCGAGAGTTGAGGAACGCGGAAGGAAGGGGACCAGCCTTATTAGTTGTCTTATTTAATGGTATTGACTGTTTCCACTGCAGTAATGCAGCCGGGTGGGCACGAGGTAGAGAGATTGCTAAACTGTGCCCCATGTTGCCACATCACCCAGCCCCGCTGCCTTTGCTCCCTGTGGGAGGCCTGTGCTGGATGAGGCAGGACTGAATCCCCCCCTTCCCGGTGGGAAGGTCTGTGCCAATATGTGCAAAGGGAAAGGGGAGAGATTAGCAATTATCCGACCTATACTGCTATCTAAACAGATATTCAGAGCAACTATCACAGAAGGATTTATTCAAAGATGTGGAAGTACAGCAAAGAGAAATAATACACGGTGTGGGTTTACCAAAGGCAGATCTTTCCAGTCTCACTTGATACCTGCCTTCAGAAATATCCATTTCCCAAGCAAAGGAAATGTATGGTTGGATTTCAGATGAACATCAGATTGGGTCCCACACAAAAATTAGTTAAATTACACAGATTAGGCCAAGAACTGTGAGATGGTAATGCATTAGTTAAAGAGAAGGAAAACTTAATGGTTAAAAGGAAATGTTGAACCAAAGAATCCGCCAAGGATTAATTTTGGTACCAATTTTACATATATTTCCCATTACTGTGTTTCGGGGATTGCCGTTCTGAAGTTTGCTGGTAATGCAAACAGTATGGGCATTGTAATCCAGTTTGGATTATCAACTGTAAGAACTGGATAGCTTTTATGTAGCAATAACAGTTGGTAGTAGTAGCAGAAATGGGATGAGATTTGCTAAGAATTGCGAGATCATGCAAATAGTAATCAATACTGTTTTCAATGTAAGGAAAAAATATGAATTGGAAATAGGTGCAAAAAGATCTCATTATTTTATTGATCGCTGGGGAAGCAAACCTCATAGGTACTGCAGGTATTGGAAAAAAGAAGTTGAATGCAGTTTGAGAATAAACCGACCAACTTCAGACTTTTAAAGCCATTGAAGTACTCATCTGTTCCTCTAAAATAGTGTGTGCAGTTCTGGAAGAGGCAGTAGATGTAGACAGAGAACTTCTCCAAAGAGAAAATATTACAATTAAATGACTGGAAAGGGAGAAGACCTGTTTTATTTTTGCTCTTGGAAGACCTGTTTTATTTTTGCTCTTGGTAAAGATTAAACTGGCAAAAAGTGTCTGTGAAGGAAGAAATTGAAAATGGAAGAGGGATTTCTAATCTTCAGAGGAGCGAGGTAGGAAAATCCTCCTACAGTTTGTTCAGTCCTTACAGATGCAAAGAAAATGGAGTGTCTGCTGGGTGCAAGTCCAAGTATGTTCATACAGGTGACCCGGAGGTGCCGTTCAAGTTCCTTAAAATGTGATTAATGATTCTGCATTTGTGAGGTGGAGAGAGAAGAGGTTTAGTATCCTGGAAAACAAGCAAGGCCAGTAACATTCATCAGCAGTGGTTAAGGAAAATAAGTAATGTGCTGTTGAGCCAGAGGAATTATCCTGTTGAAGTCACGGAAAAGAAAGGAAATGAGGATTGATAGAGTGAGAGGCTGTACTTAATATGATATCAGTATTCAAGACAAGAGTAAAAAAAAAAAAAAGATGCTCATAGGTTAGCTAAACTTACATTCTTTAGTAAAATTATGTGAAACATTTATGAGAAAAAATAATCCAGGGATTGTGCATAATGGAAATATACATATATATATATAAAGCAGGGAGTGAATGGTGCTGAACTGATGGTACTGAACTAATGTTTTATGGTCACGAAAACAGGTAAAGTAATAAGAAAAAGTGACATGAAGGACAGAAATACGGACAGGGTGGAAAATGTGATTTTTATTAAGAAAATTTTAGAGGCTATCCTGTGGAAAACCAGTGAGAAAACTCAAGATATCACAGTATTCTCAGGCAAACATTGCTCGCAGTGTTGCAGACGTTGCAGACATTTGCAGCACCCTGTCCTTGGCAAAGTAGAGTCAGGGAAGGTCAGATGCAGCCAGGCCTGCATTAAGCACAACTTGCCCAGAAATCGCTGGTGAAACTGTCCTTGGCTCTCGTGGTCAGTCTTGGCTCTCAGGAGTCGTGCTTAGGAAGGAAGAGACAGTTACTACCACAGCGTGCTGGACAGGAAGAAGTGAAATGTGTGTTCAGACGAATAGCGACGTGTTACCTAGAGTGTGGGAACAGCAGCAGCCTGCGTGGTCAGACATGGACAGACAGCGCAGCCCGTAAGTGTCTGAAACTGGGGTGGCCAAATAGTGCCGAAATACAGAAAGAAAACAGATGCCTACCAAAAGGGGGGAGACATAAAGAAAAACCTAAAATCACTATTAATTTCTTTTTTTTTGTTAACAATTGATTTAAGGAAGGTATTGGGAAAGAAGGGAAAATACTACACTGAGACCCAGCAAATACTGAATTTCATGTCCTTCTTTTTTCACTCACTCATAACATTTCAAAAAACTTCTCTTTGTGCACTGAAATATTCCAGGCTTGGTCTTTGCTGACAGTTTGAGTAAAATCAATTCAGCCATTTCTGAATTCCATGAGTCAGAAAAAATAGTGCTCCTTTTGGAGAGCACGGAGTACATTCTCTTTGATCAAGATTCTGGTTTTGTTTGTTTTTGTTTTTTTCCTTTTCTAAAAGCAACACAGACTTCAGCTTGTGATATGATAACACTCTCTATTTCACAGCCCATCTAGGACACAAGTAAAAAGAAGGAAAATTTGTGAAATGGTACTTACAGACCGTTTAAAAATCACCTGGAAGTATACCACTATTTAAGAAAATCTTCACCAAACAAGGCTCCCCTAACCGTTGCAAGGTGGATTTTTTTCCCCTATGCATTCCAACCAGAACTAGCACTAGAGACATGTTATATCTGCTTATTCCAAAATGTTGTCTTTCATTTTATGAGCAGCAGCAGAATAAGATGGCTGAGAGAAAGAAAGATCCTATTACAAAGAAAATAACTTTTATTATCATTACATTGCACAACATGGTTTCTAGGGAAAGCATTTTTTTATTATTAATTTTCATTCTATGTAATTTTGTTTTTAAGGATAAAGAAATACCAGCATAGGCAAGCAATCTGGTCCTATGCAGAAATCACATGCCTAAACTGTTCCACCAAAGAGCATGAAGAATAAGTGTCATACTGCCATTAGAGCAGTTAACAAGACTTGTTTGTATACCACATTTTCTTCCCATGACGTGACTGGTTTATAGTTGCTTTGTAGTAAGGATGCTGCATTTTACTTGTGTGGCATGGGAGAGGGGTATGGCTATACCAAGGCAGGCTAGAACTGATCCCACCAACGTAATTCAGCTGAGTTATGATGGTCCCTATGTCTTTGCATATGGCTTCTCGAGCCTTAATTTTGGGGCTAAAATGTTCAAAAGAGGCCACAGGCCCAACAAATTGCCCTTGCAGGTTGCTCTAGCCGGCCTACATTGTCCCCTCTGAAATGTAAGGTTGCTGTAAGCAGAAGGAATTGATGTGTTGGGCTCTTCTGCAGCATCAATTATTTCCTCATTATTTCTTAAATCTTCAAATGCCATTACTGATGTCATCTGTAATGTTATTTTGTCCTGTGTTGAGAGGTTTCTGCTGAGTTCTTCAAGAGTTTATTTTGGGAGCTGCTCTCCTAGTTCTGTATAAAAATAGAAAATAGAAGCAAATCGTATGTTCAAATCAATATTTCTCCAGAGAGATATGCAAAGATCCCTTCCCATACGTGTGAAGTACCTATGCAAAGTACAGTAGGCAGCCTGTGGGTTTTCTGGATGAGCGTTTTGCAGGGTGGAATTTATTGACTTAGCATTTCAGTTTTTAAGCTTTTGGACAAAAGCCTTATTTCAGTGAGGAAGATAAGCATGTGCATAATGGTCCAAAAATTGTTCTCAGTTACTTCAGCTAGTGGTGACTTCACTGACATCAATCAGCAAATGAAGGCAAAACTTGATCTTGAAAAAGAAGTAAGTAGTGTTAATAGCAAGAATGATTTTTTTGTTACAGCCAAATTATAATTTTATCAGTTACTATCTAGTATGTGTTATATGACATTAGTTACAAACTAATAGCATCTCCGTGACACATTGATAGACCAACAGGAAGCAATTGCTGCAACAAGGCTTTGGTGTATTTATCAACTGCTGTATATTACACACTCCAAATTGCACGAAAAAAAATGGAGATCTCTTATAACACACGTTTTGGAGAGGGATTTACATTTAATAAATGTTTACAAGTATTTTCATAAACTCAGCTTATGACAGTGTTGGCTTCCTATGATTGATGACTCAAATGTTGCCTTTCCTCAAATATAGATCGTGCAGTTGTCTCTAGGAGTTATTTATATTTCCTAGTATTTATGATCTGCGAGGCAGCTTAGTTATTAACATTAGTTATAGCTATTTCTGTAGATATTTATCTGAACCACAAGTTTTTGACACATTTCTTTTTCTTTAACAAGCAAAGCATATCTACAGCTATAAAAATGTTCTGTGATACGGAAAAATATATGTATGATACAGCTCTTACCTAGAAATTCTCCAGTGAAGATGTGTTTTTGATTTTCTGTAGAGAACATTGTAGGTACATTGCAAACAAAATACCACGATAGTAATGTTAAAGGAAAATTAATTCAATTTATTTTCTGTTAACAAAGAAATTGTTATACAGATAGTCTGCCCCAGCTGTACCTCACTGGCTTCTATGGGGTGGCAGAGAATTGGCAAGTGTTTTACTGGAAATCATTTACTCTTCAGTAATGTTTTTAGCATATTATTAAGCTTAGCTGATGTGCACTGAGTTATTTAGATGAGTAGTGTGCGTGACGTGGTAGTTTCGATGTTTAAGCTGTAATAATAATCTTGGGAGATTCGAACTAAGAGTCAGGTCTTCCCTGGACGTGGCGCAAGGGCAGCGAGCGGGTGCGGTGCGCGGCGGCTGGCCCTAGTGACCAAGATTAATGAAACTCACATGGGTTTTAATTAGTGCAGCTGCAGTCATCAATTATCTAGAGAACACAAATATTGTTATATTTTTGGAAATTCTTGATTTATTTTATTCCATTGGCCAGCAGATTTAGATGAATGAGTTCTCATCATAAACATTCTGAGAAAAACCGCCCGAGGCCGTGGGTTATTATTTAGGACACAATCAGTAAGAGTGAGCGCTACTGAACAAAACATTGTAAACTGGTCTCAGTATTAATTTGGAAAATTTGCTGAAATGTGTGGCCTTGTATGGGTCGTCAAAAACATTAGGGCATCGCAAGCAAAATACAGAGCAATCTGTCAGGCGGGGAATGTGCAAGTATTATTGTCCAGCAGCTGATCCATAACAGAATGTCAGTGCATGTACACTTAAAGCAAGTATCAACAACATTTAATTTGACACATAATGTGGTCTTCTTTTATTATCCTTTAAGTGCACGTCTTAGTACGCTGAAGACTGGACAAGTAAGAAGGGGGAAAAGAGCTGAAACATGACAACCCTTTGCAAGTCTGAAAAAAACCACAATCTAGAGCTTTTCAGAAGGTATATGTGTTTTTGAGGCAACTCTTTAAAATGCAGGCAGGGAAAAAGAGAGCAGGAAGAATAAGGAAACTTGCTCAAAAATTCTATTCCAGAAATTTCATTTGCAAGTTGTTCCTCCTAGTGCAGGCTAAAAATTGCGTGCGAGCATTTACAAATAAACAAATGGAAGTGTTAGCTGCTAAGAACAACATCAGCACCAGGCATTTAAATTCAGAAAGGATGCAACTATAAACCTATGAATTTTTCAAAAAGTTAAATGGTAGTCTGTATGTAAGTACTTTCTTTTGAACATTTTACTATAATTTGCATTTGCCTGCTCTAATCCATGAAAAGCAAGTTGGATACACAGTGTTTGATTAAGATCAGATGTTGCTCGAATCCTGGCTTTTATTTTTCATCCAGACAAGCTGCTACACCAAGGTAGTATTTAAAAAATAAACAACAACAACAACAACAAAAAAGGAAATTACAATTCATTACGTTGCTCAGAAGGGAGAAGCGTGGTTCAAATGCCTGCACATCAATGACCTAATTCAAAGACTTATTTTTCTCTCTTTTTATCCTTTCTTCTCCTTTCCTATTCCCAACTTTTGAAAAGATCAGCTAAAATCCAGGTCAGCATAGTTACAGAGGAAGATTATTACTTTTGTTGGGGCATAGCCCCATTGTCCCTAGAAGAGGAAACACGTTCACACACTGCCAGCACACGCCAGTGCAGCCTGTCTTGTTACCCAGCCGGCACAGTGGGGCACATGTATCTGATGTCCTTATTTCTCACTAGTCGCTGTCACGTTGACAATTGGAATATGCTGTAATTTCCTTACTTTGCATTATTTTTATATCCCCTATTGTTTTTACACATGACCTTTACCTCTCTGCTCCCCAATTAGCAGCCTGAAAGCCATTGTTCATTGAGCGGAGATATTCATGCCCAAGGGAGCAACATTTATTTTCTATATGTGCTGTTGTGGGTGGTGAGGATTCCTTATTACTAAAGAAATAAACCTTCATTTTAACCTTTGTTTGATTAAACTCACCCCAGGCATCGGCGAGTTTGGGCTAGAACTTCCATCAGCTTGTGGATAATTGTTACACCAGCGTTAACCAGCAATCAGTGAGTGTTTATATAAATGGCCATTTGCTGTATGGCCCCATTATAAAGCACATGTTGGTTAACTAATTTAAATAAAAACATCTCACAGGTTTTCAGTTTTCTTTGAATTTGTATTTCTTAGCTAATTTAGAGACTGAACAACTAGTATAATTGCATTAGCCGTACTAGCCAATGCAGTTAATTATACAAAACAAAATAGTTTAGACAGTATCAATCAGAAATGTACATCAACACCGTTACATTGTAATCACCACCAGAGAAGGGTGACTCTGGCCAACCTTAGCTCATATCTGATTGAAAGACAGTCGTCTGCTTTTGTTCTCTAATGGTCAAGGTAAGTAAGATCAGTATTGAAATTAACTATTGTTTCAATACATTGCTGTTTATTTCCTTCCTGTCAGTGATGGATACCAGAAATGTTATGGGACTGATAACGTAAGTTTAGCCAAATGCTTTGAAAATAGGGTTTCGCCACTCAGTTTTTCAAAAAAGGCAGCTGAGCTCGAAGTTGCTTTGCTAAGATACAGTTTACTACTAGCCATTGCCTCTTGTATCTACACAGCGCTAACGTACACATTTGAAAGCGGGTGTGAAAATCACAAGCTTGAGGATGCCTAGTTAGGCTGGAATATCACTCACAAGGCTTTATGTGGTTGTAATCAGAGCTTGCAATGGTTATACAGTTGTTGCCAGTTCAAAGCTTCATTCTGTTTTCCTTCAGGATCATATGAATTCTTTTGACAACAAAAGTGATTTTTCATATTGAGCTTTTTAAAACATTGAGTGCTTTTTGAGGGCTATGTTGTTAAAGTAGCCATAATTTATTATTAATAATAAAGCCTAGCCCTTATCTGATAATAATAAGTCCAGACCTCTGTTATTAGTCGAGTAAACTGGTGAGTCTCATTTAGTCAGAGCACTGAGTTCCTCTCGGCCACTTAGTGGTTAGTCTGCATGCTGGATGCCTGTGGCTAAATCACCTAGTAGTGCTTTGGAGCAGGTGAATGTTTTGGAAAGTAGCTCAGGTCTGTAGTCCCTTAGGAGTGTTTAATTCTGTTTCCCAACTGCTTCCTTGGGTCAGCAGCGTGTGTATAGAGAACATTTTTCTGCTTATCTATTGAAACTGGCACGAGGGTAGGATCTCCAGCTCTGCTTTGCAGTTGCAGTGACTGATTTCTCGAGATAGGGAGTTCATTCGGATGATTCACTCGTAGTGTTATGACAGCTGTATCCCTAATCTTCTTCTGGATTCTGTATCAGTCTCCCTAGATAGATTGTAAAAGACAGCATTAATACGGTGATTGTCAGCGACAAGACTTAAGTTACTGTCAGGCAGGGGGTGCTCGTGCTAGCCAGGTGACAGCGCTGCTGCTCACAGATTGTCTCTCCTGGATATTTTTGTTTCAGGGACAACAGGTTGAGCCAAAACTTTGATACTTGGTGGTTTTATCTATTCTTCTGCTGGGTCGTGCTGTGCAATCCTCTTAGCAAAAACCAGATGGGGCAATTAGAAGTGCCCGTGCCTCCAGGCATGGCTTCTTGTTGTTTTTTTGCTCTCGGCTTCTACGTGAGTTTGGATGGGACAGCTAGGAGCCTCCTCTGCTCCCTGCAGCTCAGCAGCTGGAGCTGCTGCCTGGGGCCTGCGCCGTTTCCACTGCCTGCTTTCTGCAGGGCTCCTACCGCTGTCCTGGGACTGGGTGCTGTGGCCCAGCCACACTTCAGCTGCACTTCAACTACAGAAACAGCCCTTTCGAAGGTTGGATGGACTCAAACGCTGTCTATTTTTCTTCAATTGTTCCCTAATAATGTGATATATGAACCATGTTTTTCAGTCAGATATCACTAACACATGGTAACGATTGTACAAAACAGCAGTGTATATGTCCATTCTAGTAGTTACTTTTTTTCTGTATACTTGAGCAATTAAACTTTTTGCTGCATCTGTTAGTCATTCAACTTGAAAAGCTTCACAGCCATGTGGTCTTACAGTCTTCCAATATTTTGACTGATATTTGGCTTATTTAGGTTTATCAAAAGCTACTCAACATAGTGCCTTATCCAATACAGTATTGTTTTGTATTCAAGATGCTTATTTTTAAAGATGCTGTATGAGACCCTGCTGCATATATTATAGCTTGATATAATGTAATTTCATTAGGAATTCATCCATATTCATGAAAGATAAGAAGTTACAGTACAACTTAACAGGTTGCTTCTAGTTAGTTAGTATTTAATTGTAATCCATGTCTGTGTTTTGAACAGAGAATATTTACTATGTGGCATTTTCTGACATTTTAGATCTAAATTACAGACAACTTTTGGCAATAATGAAGATATCTGATTTTTCTTCCTAATATTTTCATTATTTTATGATCATAAATAGTCTGCTCATCAGTTTGAGCGCCTGTCAGTATTATACTTCACACATGTCTGGGGAGAAAAGAAAACCAAACAAAAAATATGAAACCAAAACCTACAGTTTAGCACCATCACTACGTTTTTAATATGATGGGAAAGCTGCAGACTTTTTTGTGTGGAGAAACCTTTTACCTCTTGCCATCTCCCATGGCTGCCCTCCTCCCCACCAGACCTTCTGCCTCTCATTCAGTTGTGATCGTCTGAGGGTTCATGTTCTCTGGCTTATAGCTTACAAACTGAAAGATATGTATTATTTTTATATGGAAATAACAACATATATCCTACTGCCATGGAATAGACCAAGTAGCTTGTATTTGCCCTTTGGGGAGGGAGGGACGGGTTCATTGGGTGCCAAGAGTATTGCATTTACTCCTGTACATTCTACAATATCGTTCAACTCTTTGAGCAATATGAAATATGCCCTTTGGTCTCCCGTTTCCTTTGGTTCTAAACTTGTATTTTGTTTTTGTGGAATATAGTTGCTGTAGTAGGTCATTGGCATGATCAAAAAGGAGAAAGGGTTAATGTGTTGATAGTTTTTGAATATCAGCACAACTTGAATTTCATTAATAAATTCATGGAAACGTCTGTGAGTGCTGTGCTGTCTTATGTAGCTTAACACTTAGAAGTTTTTTTATGGTTGAAAACATATTTATAGTTTATACAGCTTTAATTTTCTTGTCTTAGTTGTGATACCAAAGGGGGAGTTTATGTAGTTTTCGAAGTGTTAGATAAATACTTCTCTTGCATTGAAGCCTTGTTATTTCAAGAATGAACATGAAGAGTGTTATAAGTTAGGCAGGGCTTGATTTAGTCAATACTTGAGGGGAAGATCACCCAGAGAACTGAAAGCTGCTTTTATAAGTAGCAGTGGTGCTAGAGTTCAGCTTATTTCTTATTCCTGTTCACATCAGTATGCTGAACTTGTGTTCAAACAACTGGACATTTTTGATTTCAGTTCTGATACTCAGGTGAGGCGGTGCTCTTATCTGCTGCAATTAAAAATCAGTCCTGGTTTTTGTAACCTTTGCTTCTGGACTCCAATAGGGCGGGTTGTGAAACTGTCTTGGGTGGAGGATCTTAGAGACACATCTCTAATTTTTGAAAGGGTCTTTTTGGTAGAACTGGTGGTGATGCTGCAACACACATATTTGGGTAGGTTCCCAGCTTTATGAATAGAATTGGTGTTCCACGCTTCCTTTTTACCACAAGAATAACACACAGGGACTTAAAGACGTGAGCACTTAAGGGCTGGAAGATCTGATCCTCCATCTTCTCCTTTTACCTCAACTGAATTCTTAAATTGTATCCAGCTGTGGTCCCGTTTTCCTCAACTACAACAACAGAAATGGAGACCAAGCGCATGTATGTGCTTCCATTTGGGTTCTTCATGTCACTAGCAAAATAGTGTTTTTACCAATTTGGTTTGCAGATAAGTAGCTGTACGTAAAGCTGAACACAAGCAAAACTCTGTGCTTGGTATTCTCCGAGTAATATTCACAGTCATATTACATAGACATGGTAATGATTCCACTTTCTGACTAGGGACAAGTCATTGCTTTAAAATCAAGGTAGCTCATTTCTTGCAATAATACTCCCTTTGTAACCGCAGGGAAATAATAGAGAGGGGAAGTCTCATATCAAAGCAAATCCAGGTAGCTCTTGCTCGTATAATGCCTGGTATTCAGGAAAGGCAAACTTGCACTCCAGCTCATTCTGTTGCAGTAATATCTTAAATACAATATGTAATACATATTGTTCACTGAGGCTCTCGGCTCAAGCTGGTTATTCAAAGGGAAGCAACTTATTGGAATAAACTTTTTGTTTAATTCCATTTGCATATGAGCATTCAACAAGTCTGCATAGCTCAGTTTAGAACTTGTACAGTACAGGGATAGGCCCTTTTGCTGAAGAGGTTATTTTTATACCTTTTGAGAGGATTTTTTTTCTTTTTTCTTAATAGAAAAAAAGCTTGCCATTTTTAATATTTGTTTTTGTAATTCTGTGATTCTGTAACATTTGGATGAAAAATGCAATGTTTGTGTTATAATCTTCTCTTCTGGATTTTATTTGGCTTAATAAGAAGTCAAGATGAACAGAAAGACAGTAGCAGCCTTTTTTCCCCTGAAGTGATATCTACAGTACAGTAATATTCTTCCCGTTTCATAAATCTGAACACAGCCTGAATTAAATATATTTCTGTATATTTGCTACTGATGTGGGAAACCATTGCAAGGAGAAGCTAGAAGAAATTTTGAGTTTAAATTCATTTTAAAATTCCTTTTAATTCAGTTTAATACAGCCTTCACAGTGTAGGAAATCCAGAGAAATGTTGTATTATCGCTTTGTCAGAGGGTCTGACAAGACCCCAAACAATAAATTATTCTTCTCCATTTATAACGCTTAAATGTCGCCTTGATTAGAACTTTTTCCCCTCAGCCCGTGGAGACAATGGTTTCTATACGGCTTTTTGTATTCTGCTGAAGAAAGAGAAATAAAGACAATCCTGTTTCCTCTCCCAAATTATCATAAATATTGGAGATGCAGATTTTTCTTAGATCATTAGCATATCATGCTGCGACCCACACCAGAATGTACCATTAACAAAGCAGCCTTCATGTAATTAATGTAAATAATATGGAACTACAGCATGAGTAACCCAGTCAGCCTTGGCAAAAAGCATTTGTCATAACGCATCATCTAAGGAGCTCGGCCTCAATTCAAATTAAACTTCATGGGTTTGCCCCTTTATTTTTTCCTCTAAAGCTATAAATTTATATGAAACATGCACCTATATAGGGGAAGAAAGCAATCCAGAAAGCTGAAATTAAAATTTCATTATTTACTGTGCTTCTGCTGCAGAGGACAATTAGTATCTTCATAAAGCTAGAAATGTAGATGCTAAGAATGCAGCTGAGGGTTTTTTTTTTGCTGCACTTAAAAGTGTTTTCTGTCCTCTGCTGCTGCCAGCAAATCTAAAGTATGGTGTTATGTCTGCCATTTGCTTCTATTGCCCTCTGACTCCAAAACACAGAGGAGCATTGTAAATTTTTCATGAAGAGGTTTCAGTCTGTAAAACAGCAAACAGGAATAATGTTTTAAATGCAATCATTGTCAAGCCTGAACAATGTAATTTATCAAGAGAGCAGTTTGTACTATATAATAAGTTTCATATATTAATACAATTTTTCATCTGATGTCAGGCTTCTGATTTATGAATAGCCCATGATCTAAGGTGATCATTGAATTATAATTCAAGTAATAAGAAGCCAGGAACAAGACACTGCAACTGCTACCCTGCATTAGCTTACATGCCACCAAGCCAATTTACTAAACAACCGTGGGCTAAATGATACAGTTTTTCTAATTCAAAGAAGGCACTCGTTAATTAGATAAAGGCTAAAGCTCTCATTATTTTTAAATGATTTAAGAACGGGTAAAGATCTTACAGCTTATACTGCAGCTCTAATAGTTCTCTGCTTACTGCCTTGTAATAAGAGTATTAAAGACAGATGGCCCATGCTGATTTAAACCAATTACAACATTTAATGTATACTAGTAGGAATGACTATTCATAGGCACATCAGATGTTAATATTCTACATGCTACAGATAGTTAAAACTCCACTTATTAATGTGATTTATGACTAATTTATTTCATTTTGCTGATTTTTTTTTTGCGATCAGATTCAGATATATATGATTGGGATACTTTTTAGCAACTAAAAAAAATGATTTCCTAGAAATTAAGCTCTGTAAAAACAAACCAGTAAAAATCTTTAATTCTGTTTATTCCCCCATCTTTGTAGATGACAGAAAGCTATTTAAAGGCATAGAAAAGTACCACATTCTGCATCGTACGTGTTCTAGAATGTAACAGTTGTGATCAACTTAGGCATTTTGGCTACTGAAAAAAAAATTTCCCAAGCATTTTTCAGTTTGACAGACATAAAGCTTTTCTTTTCTTTTATTTTTTAAATTGAACTTTCAAATAACGTAGCATTGATTCTTTACTCCATAAGTTAACAAGAGTAAAAAAGTGAGGTCATCAAGGGCTTCAGTTTCTTTCAGTGAAATCAGAATTTGACCAAGTGTAACATAATTCCCTCTATATATACTTCATGTTTTAAATTCACTTTGTATCGATGTGTCTGTTTTGTGGCACCATTATGTGTGTTTATCTATTTTGTCTTCTGCAGGAGGCTTTTATATTTTATGTAAGACAGAATGGCTCCCTCTGAGCAGGAGCAGCAGCTTCGAACGTGGCTCCGGCTTCTCGCTCCCCTTGCCCGGGCCTTCCATTTGTCTCCACCGCCCGTAACCTTAACATCCTTCCCTGACCATGAACTCTCCTTCTCAACCGTCTTGTATAGCCTGTAAATCTGCCTATTGCCATTTCTTCAGCACTGTCTGTATCTGTCTTTGCCTCTCCTGCTTCCCCGATAAGATTTGGATTCTTCCTTCATCCCCACACTCTGAGCGGCTGCAACTCTCAGCGGGCCTGGCCTCATTCCAGTGCTCCAGGCATCCCGACCAGGCGCAGGGCTCCCCGAGTCCCTGGAGAAGCTGGTTTGTGATGCCCTCTCTTCTTTCTTCTCCTCTTTTAATCCTCTATGTGCGTCTACTATGTGCCCTCCTGCTTCTCCTCGGCCTCTGCCTAGTCCTCCCTGTTGGCCAGACGGGATCTGCCCTCGGCCCCTCGCAGCCTTGGCACCTGCCGGCGGCTTCTGGTAGCTCCCTCTCTGCTCAGTCCCTGCCCAGGGCCCCCTCTGCTGTTTTTTCCTTTCCAGTCTCCTGCTCTGACGGAGGAGCCTGAATTTTCAGGAGGTTGCAGTCGGTGGGGAGGTGTTTTCTACTCATGGGCTGGCAGAATCCTGTGTGGCTAAGAGCAGGAAAATCAGGGACCCAGCTTAGCCTCTGACTTTGTGCTATTTCTCATTTTCACAGGGAAGATGAACCTACGGGTAGGCTCAGAACTCTGGCCCACTCCTTCCCTTCCCACAAATCTCCATGCAGCCCAAATTTACATCCTGTGGGAATTCTAGTGTTTAGGGATAGGAATTGTGTAAGCAATTTTATGAATAATAACAAGCTCCTTAGGTGCAAGCTGCGAAGCAGTAGAGGCAAGTAATAGGGACCTCTCTACACTTTTTCCCCCATGTTTGTTTTAGAGTCCCAACAAGATGTGTTATTAATGGATGCCGAATAGCTCAAGTTATTTGTTATGGTAACTTTTTGACCTATTTAATAAGTACTTAAAGGAGTGTAGTGCAGTTTTTATTGTACTCTGCTGTGTACAGTTATGAAGTGTGGTACATAATAAAATAAAAGCAATAATGTGGATATTTCAGAGGGATCCATCAGAGCAGACCTGCAGCAACATATTTCATCTGGTTTGTCTGGTTATGAAGCCTTGCAAGTTATAGCAGAAATAACTAGGAACAATATTGTGCTTATGACTTGTGATTGTTTACCATTGTAAACAGCAGAGTTATTATGTGTTTACCCTTTTCGGTGCTCAGAACCATTTTTTAAATAAGTTCATTAACACCTGCATACATATAGCTATGAAAAATGGAATGTCGTTTACATGCTCGTACCTTAAAAATATTTGCGTTGACCAGCAACAGTAAAATACATCTAGTTTAAACCACAGTTTTATTGAAATATGATTCAGAAAAGTAGAATTATTAAAAAAGACTAATAGTTGCACAGTCAATGCAAAAACATATACAAGGTTATGAAGGTCCTTTACATGACAGTTTCTGAGTTTAATTTGGGAGTGCAACTGCTGACTTGGACAACGAAACTGCTGTATGAACGCCTGAAAATGGCTGTTGCAAACAGTGCCTTTATGTGGCAGGGAGGAAGAGTTCGCTGTAATTGGTGTGTGTGTGTGAGAGTCTGTGTTCTTTTTCTGTGATTTTTGACTTTTTTTTTTTTTTAAATGGCTACTTTCTCAGATCAGGCCTTTTTGTTCCCTGAAGATAGCAGCTACCTAAAATCTTTATTCACGTTATCAGAGGAGTCAATGACAGTTGGAGACGGGAATGTAAACTTTGAGCCACTGCTGGTAATGTTTTAATAAACATTATTTTCATTTTCTTCATATTCCTGTGACTACAACTTCTGCAACATCCTGAGTTCAAGAGAAAAACCAACTGACTGGACCTCCAGGGAGTGCCCCGATGATAATCAGCCTCGTGTGCAAGACAGAAAGGCTGATAGTCAGAAATTGCTCTTTAAACCAAGACAGACTGTCAGTCTTCAGGAATGGTGGGGAATGGCCTATTTATGTAATCAGATACTAAAGCTGGGAAGAAGCTGTCAGGCACATTCTTGTTGTGTAAGCAGCAGGCAAACTGTGCTTTATCTGACAGACAGTGTGTAAATCTGTCCATGCAAAAATCCAAATGTTTAGTTTGCTTCTAGTCACTGTAATAATCTGCTTATTTTCTTTTGCTAGAGTGATGACATCATTTAGCAGAATGCACCACAGACAGGAGTCCTAGATAAGTCTCTGTTACTGTCACTCATTCACGTCTTGATTGGCAAGGAGATAAATAGGAATTTACTAGAGGTTTGCTTCCAGCTAAAAGAGCAGACAACACCTTGGGATAAGTATATGAAGAGGAAGTGTGTTTAGCATCCTCAGCTTTACATCTTGGAAAAATGTCTAGAAATGAGAGTCCTTCAAAATTCAGTGTGAAAATTTGGTGTCCTGTTAGCAACACCTGAACAGTCCTTCCTGGAAGGTGAAGTACACAGATTAATTGGAAAAAAATGAGCAGTTGCTACAGAGGAGTGGAAAAACCTGTGTATGTATTTTTTTTTCGTTGTCACAATATCTGAGAATGAGTTTTGCTTCTTTCTGAAGTTTGAAGATGCTGATAACAGTCTGTCATTGATGGTACTGTCATTTTCCTGATACCTCATCAGGCCAGGTGCTGCTTGGGAAACTATCCTAGTTCTGAGATTAAGTCTGGTTAACTATACAGTATTTGTGTCATGGAAATTATTATTCAAGAATGGTTTCAAAGTTATTCTGTGGCCAATAATTAGGCAGTCCATGATCTGATCTTATCAAATACTTCTATTGTTGTTAGGATTCTATTTTGGTATAGATAGGGTGAAAAGGAAAACTTACAAAGCAAAATATAATAGGAAACATGGTCTAATCTTTTAAATGGCATTTAATATCATAAATGTTCAGATTTCATTTAATTTTAAAAGTTAATATAGTTTAAGAAAATACAGTTTAATATAGTTGAAACATGCAGCTGAAATATAGTTTAAGAAATGTAATCTGCCATACTGAAAATTCACTGTTTTGTTCATCTAATGATTGAGGATGAAACCGTAAGAAATGCATGTTTGGATCATAGACTTCGGACTGTTCTAAGTTTTGTTGCACATCCTTAAAGGTAGATTTTACAAATTATTTACTAACAATAGTGAGACTCCTTTTTAAGAGTTCGCAGGAATAATCTTAATAAAATTAATTTCCAGGTCGCTAAAAGGTAGGAAACTTAACTATTAGTTCAACCTCGCTGGCAGAAGAAGGCAATTTTGGGTATCAGGTCGATTGTTCGCACTGCTATTGTTTCCCAAATCATAAGGACCAGAAAGGAGCATCTGTTTAAAGTAAAAGAATTTGTGCAATAATTCTGCGATCCTTTTGTGTTTATATTTAGAAGGAGAACTGCATTTTGAAATAGTGAATTGGCTTAGGAATCACAACCACAAGTGATAGTATCTTAATTAAAAATACATGCATATCTTGGTCATGTTATGCATCTCCTCTATTTAAAAATAGGAAGAGAAAAACAATTAAACATTTTCCATGTGCTAATTTTTTGTTTAATTTCAAAGAGTTAACCTTCTGAGAAGAAAGCTTCTTCTGGCACATTAATGATAAACATTATTTTAAAAATAGTGATAAATATTAAATACAAATCTCAAGAAGACATTTTTTCCTACCGAATCTTAGGAAGCTTTCTACAGAAATCTCAGTATATTTTTAATGAGATTGTACATCAGTTTGTATGCTGCAGTTTAGACATATTGGCTTTAATTATTTTTAAATGTGCAGTTTTTACAGTAGACAGAATATGTATGACTTAGGACTCATCACAGCACTCTGAATATCACTTGGCATTTTTGCAAAATGTGTGATATTAAAAAGACTGTGAATTCTAGTAAGATTTTCCTTATTTTCTCAGACGTATAATATTCCTTTCTGCTCTCCGTTCTTGTGTTCCACATGTGCAACATTTTGCATGTTATATTAAAACAGTTATATCAATCTTATTATCTCTTGCTATGCTGAGGTTCCACTATTACTACAAATAATATTATTAAGTCAGCCTACTTCTGCGTTTTATGCCAACTGTGTGCTGTGGTACTGCATCTAAATCGCTGGGGAAACAATATAAGATCTTACCAAAATTAAGTTTCAAAGAGGTCTTGATACGTTGAGCAATACTGCTAAAATTGTAAATTTTTTACATATGCTGTAAAATCTTCTCAGGGCCAGTGTTAGTCTTTCCCTTGCTAGGGCATAAACAAAATGCTAAGGGAGGTATTTTATTAGAGCTTAACCATTTTCCTGTACCATTTGGCAAACTGTGTTCTGAATATGACACCAGTGGACGAAACGCTGAAGATGAAACAGACTGAAGCAGCCCCTGCAAAACAAGGCAGAGCCCTTGTTTCGATTATGCCAGCTGAGATGCAATAAACAAATGGAGGAAAAGTAAATGAGGATTTGGAAACTCAGTTTTTAATAAACTAATAATTTGTTAACAATATAAGCCTGATGTACTTCATCATGGTCCTTTTGACAAGACTCATTTTGCTGTAGCTGTAGCATCATCACAGAGCCTGATCTAATACTTATAGAACTCAGTATAATCTCATTGACTTCAATACAAGTGGAATTGGACTAATAATGAAAAATCGCATTATAATAATATTAGGTTTAGAAAAAATAGTGCTTATAGCTGATTTGAGTCAAACTGAGTTTGTCTGATATTTTACTGATGTCAGTAAAACCATAATGTAACTTGATATTGCTTTGCTTTGACAACTGTGGACTCTTATTCTGAGAATGTATTAAAATCACAACCCAGCTGTTTTTCTTTTGCGAGTCTGTAAAGATATTTGCCTAAATACAATATCAAAATAAGTAAATTTGCAAAGAACACAATCTGTAATGTTATCAACGGCAGAGATGAAAAAAGGCATATTGCCATTTTTCTTGTTTTAAATTTTTATTAAGTAAGTGTGTGATTTTTTTTTCTCAGTATATAGTCTTATTTTTCCTTTAGGGGCTTTTCTGTTTTGCTTTTGAATTTTGTAATAAATGACAGGTTTATTTTATTCAATATGATCTTATGTGAAACAAAATTAAAAACATCAAAGATTTAAAAACATAGAACTAATTGAATAGAAAAAAAATGATTTTTTAAATCAAAGTTTTAATCTTCTTTTTCTGTTAAATACCTATTTAACTGAGCTGTTTAGCTGAATGGGGGAAAAATGACTTATGGGGCTTTGGCACTTTTTTGTTTTTAGGAGATCTATTCTACTATCCTGTTTCACCATCTTTAAAAAACTCCAGGTCTTTTCTCCCTCTAAGCAAATTTTCTGTTCTTTCTCCCCAGTCTAAAAAGGGGCACCAAACACACATCAATGATAAACCAGGTTCTGTTTGTTGTTAGTCTGGTGGAACTATTTATTTCTTTAGAAACCACCTTTAAAATGGTATCTGTCAAAATCAAAGTCCTTATTTATTTATTTATAAGTATTTGCAAAACAGGGTTAGGCTGTAAATGACTCTGCTGGAATTTGATTTGTTGGACAACGTGTACGAACAACCAGTGAAATCCAGACTTCTGTAACGCAGGCGAGGTTTCCCCGTGGATGTCTAAAATCAGCCAAAACTCCGCAGCAGGGGCCCACCATCAGCACCTCGTGTGTGGACTGCATTGATTCTGATAATAGGAAAAGTGCAAGGAACGTACCGTGTCATATATGAAACACAGTTAAATAGTGAGAAGACCAGTGCGTATTCTGTTATTCCTCAATATCCATTTGGTCTGAATAAAGGGTAAGCTTTTTTAGACAAGTGAAATATTTGCCCAGTATTTGCCCATCTAAGCCACATTATTGGCAGCCCTGCATCCATCAGGACTGCTGCTGTTTCCCAGACTCTGGATCTCTCCGTAATGACTTTGCACAAGGTGCTCCCAACCCGATTTAGGTTGAAGGCCATCAGCCAAATATGGTTGCATTTGAAAGATATTTTTGTACAAAAATCCCCCACTATGTGTGCATCCTCTCAAAAAGAAATAATCCTTGACTCTTCAGCCCGCGTGCTCCTCCTTTTCTTTCCCCTCCTTTTCGTGCGTAGTGGTGAGCCAGACTTGTCCTGGAAGTGCTGAAATCTTCTGGTTTTCCCACCCTTCTGCTGGAACTGTACCTTCCAGGTACTGGCTGAGCTCTGCAGTTTATGGAGGCAGGCCTTGATTCTCACACTTTTCCTTTGTAAAATGTGAGGTCTGTCCTGATTTTCAACTTCATAAAAGTATGGTACTCTCATCACCTAAGACTACATAAAAACAGCTGTCTCTCAGTATGTGAAGTCTTTATAGGAATTTTCAAAGAGTGCTTCAGCTGTAAATGTAAGCTGAAAAGAAGCAAACAAACAAACAAAACCCCAAATCTCTTGTCTTTCTCCTTGAAGATCTTGCTGAGTGTAATGTGCTTGACACCAAACTTTTTAGAAATATATGGCATGGTGTAGTTTCTCTGATATCATACCACTTTGCTGTTTTACAAGCTTCAGCATGTCACAGATTAAAGCTTTGTTGGATGCAACAAAGTTGGCAATAAATAAACCTCTCTGATGTCACTGTGACCTAAATTAAACTCACTGCATTTTGCTTGTGTTGTCAGCAGAAGACTAGTCTTCATCACATTTGAAATAACTCAACTATGTAAAAAATGTTTTTATCAAGCTTTTAATAAAACTGCAAATTATCTGGGAGGTAGACAGGATAGCTTCTTAGAGCAGGTGTCTCCTGGTGTCCAGCCATTATCCTCCTTTTGGATGCAAAGGACAAAGACGTTAACCTTATAGGGAAATCAGAAATACAAGAACTGTCAGACTAACTGATTACAGATGTTCAAAAAATGCATTGATTTGATGAATACAGCATTTGATGAGTATACAGAGATGACTTTTATTAGTGTTTTTTTATTAGAGGTGCTTGAGCAGAAGGGCAGTCAGAAACCTGAAAGGAAGAAAATTACTTTGTCTAGCCAGGTCTGGTAGTGTTTATTCGTGGGCAGATATGTTATTGATTAGACTACCATCTTAGACCTAGTTAAATCTCTAATCTGAAGAGATGACTTTTCATAGGAAAACTCTATTCAAGGTTTAAACTTCTTGTTCAGCAAAGCTCTTTCTTGATAGTTTGCTACTGCAAGCACTTGTGAGGTATTTCCGTCATGGGCCATGTCTCCTATGAGTGGGAGTTCTGCTTGAGAGAGGGTTGTAAGATTTAGAGACATTGGTGGAGACACCAATTCTGAGCCAAGTATCCAGCAGCCTGTGAGTTGATCATATCAGCTATTGGGATGTGATTATTCTGATCACAGAATCACAGAGTGGTTGAGGTTGGAAGGGACTTCTAGAGATCCTCTAGTCCGAGCCCTCTGCTCAAGTAGGGACACTCAGAGTACATGGCACAGGGTGGCATCCAGGAGGGTTTGGAAGATCTCCAGAGAAGGAGACTCCACAATCTCTCTGGGCAGCCTGTTCCAGGGCTCTGTCACCCTCACAGGAAAGTTCTTCCTCATATGGAGATGGAACTTCCTGTGTTTCAATTTGTACCCATTACCCCTTGTCCTGTCACTGGCTACGACTGAGAAGAGTTTGGCCCCATCCTCGCTACATTCACCCCTCAGGTACTTGAACATGTTGATCAGATCTTCTCTCAATCCAAACTCTTCTCCAGACTAAACAGGCCCAACTCTCTTAGTCTTCCCTCATACAATAGATGCTCCATTCCCTTAATCATCTTCGTGGCCCTATGCTGGACCCCCTCTAGAAGTTTCCCGTCAGTGGATGGCCCTGGTCATTATCAGTGTCGCTCTTCTGCTGTAAGCTACTTATGTTATGATTGAGAACAGCTAGTTCTCAATCCCTAAGGTTGTGAGTGACTTTTGATGTAATCTTTGGAGCGTATGTGCTATCTCAAGGCACTGTGAACTCGCCTGCCTTTGGTAACAGGACCTGTGTACACAAATGTGCAGATCTTTGCGGTTCAAATCTGTTTTGCTATTCTTACTTCAGTAGAGCATATGCTACTTTCTAAAATCAAAGACCTTTTGTTAAGAAAAAGTGAGTTAGTCCCATTCAAATTTATAGATTGCAATATAGTTCTGCCTCCATCTGAAGGCCATGAGCTATTTGTGCTATGTAAAATACTCTGAAAGAGTGTTTGGTCAATTGATTTTTTTTTCTAAAGAATTCAAACTATTTCATCATTTTGTCCCCTAGAAACAAAAGTAAATCCATGATATTTTCAAAAATGCAGAGTTATCAATTTATGAAGGGTAGTTTAAGGGTAGAACAAGCTTTTCTCCTGGAAAAAACGTCTATGTTTAAGTCACACATAGTGTAGTCACAACTGAGAAATTTATGATGGACAACAATTGGTAAAGGTAATGGAACTGCAAAAAAAGGCCTGTTTTTTAGTACTGTTCCATTAGATTGTATTAATCCCAGAGTTTCTTTTTCCCATGCTATGTTCTAGAATTCTCTAGGTAAAGGAAAAAAAGTGCTCACATGAAACTGTAAGTGTTATTGGTATAAAAGGCTTTGAATCATTACTATTATATACAGATGTTCCTTTTTCTCTACATTATATATTTGTCGTAGTAAAAACTCATAGAGTAGTGTTAATGAAACATACCTTTATGTGCATTAAACAGTAGGCTGTGACACTATTTTAAGTGATTGTATGTTATAAAAAGCTCTGCAGAAAGATTAATGTTATAAAATTGACAGAATATTATAACACTGTAGAAGATGATAAATTTTAAACTTTCCATTATGCCTTAATGAATACAATGGGAATCATGAGGTTGTGGCTGGCGCTTGCATCATGTCTTTCAGCTGGCTCATAAGGCTGTTTTCCACAGATAAAGCAACCTTTAGTCCAATTTCACTTATACTTGGTCACATTTTAAAATGTTTTTTTGAATTGGGAAATACAAATTTAAGGTGTGATTCTATTCTGAAAAGTAACAATGTGAAAATAGTACCTGCCACTTCAACAGAAAGACTATTTTCAGAGTCATAAATGCTTGTGAAAGTGACAAAAATAAATTTTGACTACATTTTATCCCAACCTATACTGCAGAGTCAAAAGAGATATAGAAGAATAAGGCGAATGTTCTCCTGGATTATATATCACTGGCGGAGCTGTTAACTAACCTTTAACTGGAGGCCTCCACTTTTCCCTGCTGGGCTGCGCGTTGAAGGCAATGGACCTCTTTTGTCACCTCGGTGAAACCGGGTGTTTAGCTCAGTGAGTTAGGACAGGTACATTTGAAATTGGTAATATTTCAAAGCTGTAACTAAGGTCAGAAATTGATCAGTGTAAGCTACTGCCGATGCACGAGTCACAGACAACAATCTTATTTTAACACTGGGAGCTGAAGTGATGGCAGCTGTGAAAACAGTTTTTTTTCCTCAGAGCTAAAGAAATTTGGGCGCTGATAAATGCGGTGACATTTTGGGGAGGCTTTGGATTTTTTCATTTTCTCCAGGAATGTGGTCACCTTGCACCTGCTTTAATTTTCTATTTAGGCATGCAGTTCCTCCATACAAGACTGCTTTCAAAGGAAAACGATATGTTTAAAAGAGTCCCTTGTTAGTTACTTTTTGAAATTAATTTCTTTACAGTGATTACAGTTTAGTGGTGAATTATGTTTTAAAATGTATACAGATAGATATTTTGACAGCAGACTGAGCCACGAGAATAAGGAAAACAATATGGATTTCAGGATTTTTGTTTGTTTGTTTGTGTGTGTATAAATTTATAGAAATGTACTCTCTTCTTGAAAGAGGGGTGGCAACTTAAAGTCGTAATCCAGTTTTGGTAATCTCCAGAATCGGTACTCATTTCAGTATTGCCCTTTTAGATGTGTTGCCCAGCTTTCCATCCTACCGCTTCACCAGTCTGCTTAAATACTTGCAATTTCCTTGAGGATGAGAACCTTTCCGTATTTCCTTTAGGAAGCTTGTCCTTAGTAGGGAGATGTGATGGAACCATAGTCAGGAAGCTTGTGTTATCAGCGTCTTGTGCATAGGCTTCTTATACTAATATGTGAAGTAACACGAGAACTAATAGTCATCTGGGTTGGACGCTGAAAACAACTATGAGATTTTTAAACCTCTTTGCCCCACCATTAATTTTGAATGATTCAAGTCTTAAAAATGTAGCTTTTCATCAGATTTCAGGGCCCAAGGTCTGTATGGTTTCTCATGCATAACATCTGCTTGAAAAAAAAAAAAAAAACCCAGCTCGCTCTGGTTCCTGTGTAATCCTACCTGGGAGATGCTGGCTTACAAAGAGAAAATAAAGAACAGATACCATTTCATGCCTCCTAATTTTAGGTATACGGTGTATTTTGGAGAGAAATTTAATTTTCTTACGCTTTGATACACGTTTGTCAGTTGGGTATAAATTTGTAAGGGGTAACATTATGGGATAAGGATAAGCATAGCAAGATGGGATGGGCTTAGGAGGATTTAGGTAGTATCAGGGCAGGTGGCAAAGGTGGGAGGTAGGATGGAGGGCTTGAAGAAAAAAATGTTTGAAGTCAGAATCAAGAAATAGTAAACAAAGGGGAAGAGGGAATATAATGTAGGGACAGAAGAGCTCATAAATTGCAGTGTGCTTTCAGCCAGAACTCTGAGTTTAACCTAGGATTTATTAGATTTCTTGTGCCCTCAGCAAATTTTGGTGAAATCTAATGGAAAGAGGCTCTCTTCCTCCATTGGTTCAAGTAAAGGATAGCTGTTACCTGTTTTATGAAGTGTATACAGCCTGCATTAAGGATCATGTGGAAATTTGTATTCTACAACGTGGAATTTTTATTCCACGGGAACAAAAATTTGGGGAGATTTTTGTTGTGGTCTCCTTAAGAATATGAAGGGATTATAAATTAAAAACTATGCTGTAACAGTAAGTTTTGCATTTGTGGGTTATAAAACCCCATTAATCTCTAGTTTTTGTACATATTTTCATGTACTCTTCAGTTCAGTGGTCTTTCGCTCTCTTTATAATACACAAAATCCCTGCATTATTTAGAGGACAAGATAAATGATGCTCTGTAGGTAGATTAGGCTTATCCTCCTGTCTGTTAGATTTTGCTTCATTTGTTTAAGAAGTTTCAAAGAAATGTAGTGAGACCCCTACAGTGAGGTCCCATTCTGTAGATATGAATATGCCCATCTTTAAGCACAGAAAATCAGATTCTAATGCTGCATTTTTCACAAGACATCCATGTGCTTTTGGCTCAAGTAATTTAGAACCATTTTTAGAAGGCATTTGTACATGCAGAACACTATCTGGAGGTATTTTCAGAGGCATGGTAGTCAGCCACATACACAGGTACCTAAATGCTTTGAAAAGTATGTCCTTAAAATTCCACTTTCCGGTGCTGGCAATGTTTTGTTGTTGTTTTTGTTTGTTTGTTTTTTGTTTGTTTGTTTTGCTTTGCTTAACCTATGTTGAGACAATGGAGACAAGTTTGCAAAAGGCCTCACAGCTACTGGGTTCTTCTGAGCCATTTTCAAACCCAAAGGGCAATAAATAATGAGGGCACAGTGTTGTGCCTAGAGACGTGGGGGCTACCACGGGAGTGCTTCGAGGCTGTAGGTAAGCTGGAAAAGCAGAAGGGCTTTTGCCATCGCAGGTCGAGCTACAGTACTGGCTGCATCAGTGCTGGAGCTCTCAAGGAAACATCGGAGCTTCCCTGACACCGTCGTGGAGCCGGAGCTCAGGCACACAGGTTACTTTCCAAAGGAAAACATGTATCCAGGGAATTTGGAAGGAAATGTATTTTGACAGGCAAAAGTCTTCTCCAGTCTATGATGCTTGTGTGAGCAACCTAGGAAACCTGTGGAAAAAAATACTCCCATTTAACATCTGGGTGGTTACACACTCACTTCCATTCCACCTAAACTGCGCTGTGCTGCTGCCAGCCGGCCTATGACAACTGGTGATAGATGCTGCCACCTTTTCCTGTAAGAAAATTATGGCTCTTACTAGCTGTGGGTGAGCACAATCCATCAGGAAATCATTATCAGCGCTGTTGGGATCCCGTGCCTGAACAGGATCCCAACATAAAAATACTGAACAGTATCCTTTCAACATAAAAATACTGCCATAAACTTGGATCAGTAATTCTTGCATGAAAATTCTGGTGCAACAGTTGAACATGAACAATAGGAACAAGTCTGCAAATCCTGGAAAACAAACGAACGAACAAAATGATTAATTTAACAGTTTCAGATTTAATTTAACGTTTTTTCTTTTTAAAGAAAATACATAAACTAAAGGCCCTGACCTGCTGCAGGGTCTTGGAACTTGATGGAGGTAAAAGTCACTATTAGCACTGATCACTGTAGCCTCCTCTGATCTTTTGCTCTTTGAAGGAGAGGAATCCAAAAACTAGAACAATAAAAATCAAATTTAAGAAATGTCAAAAACCCTATTTAAACTGCTACCAAAGCACACGGGGATTAGTTAGAGATGGAG
>NW_028289173.1:3292500-3322500 GCF_059628265.1 Tinamus guttatus
ATTCCTGTATCCTTAAGGGACCTACAGTGCTGCTTATTGAGAACATTAGAATTCTTCTTTAAATTGAGGCTATAAAATATTTGTAACTAAAAGACCAGTGCTAAGAGAAATGGAGAACTGCAGACAATATGAACGTATGCACAAAATTGTTCAATACTTGGAGTTTGTACGGAAACGTTATTTTTGCAAATATATCAGATATGCTGCAAGTACGGGAATGTGCTTGAAAGAATAAATCTGGGTAGTTTTCTAGTTCAGTCATTTAAATAACAAGAAATTTTGCATCATAGCAGCACCTAGGCTTAAAAGTGACAACAGATAATTTTGCAGAATTCCAAAAAAACAGTTTGCTAGTATTTGAGAATGCTAATTTCTTATTTGAACATTCCGACATGTGCTTGTCAGCTGATTCTTATGCTCGTAGAGAAGATACTTGAACTGAAGATAGCAGATTTTTTCTTGTGATGGCAAATTCTCTTATATAAATTCACCAAGACCAATTCTTTGGATTTTGTGTGCCATTTTCTACAATATGTGGAATGTGCAAGATGAGTCTTCTGCCTGCACTTTATATACGCGTTTCCGTGTTGTCGATTGACTATATTAATTTGATGTTATAAAGTGAAACTTGTCAGTAATGGAAACAAGGCTTCTAGATGTCATTTTGGATCTTCATGAGGTGTACTGGCCGAGCCAATTTTGAGTTTAGATACCGGTTTGTTACTCTAGCAGTAGAGCACCTGCTTGGGAATCTTCGTTTTTGTGGGAGTACAGAATCTAAGCTGAATTCCCAGCTTAATATACTTGTTAACCAGCAGCTTACACTGAGCTCCATTTAACTGATTATAGATTCGGTATTTTCACAAAAGCAAGATTAAAAAAAGAAGAAAAAAGTCAGACCATAACTTAGATATCCCTTCCTTTTATATTTCCCGGAGCAGGCCAAACTGCATGTTTAATTTTAATTTTAATTTCTGACAGTGTCTCATTTTTTTGGTTTGCTCCTGTTGTTTGTTCACCATAATGCTGCAACACTAAGCAGTTTATTTTAGTTGATGGACATTTTTTTTTCTACTATGGCCATTGTATCTTTGTGAAATTCAAAGCTCATATGAAAAAGACGCTTCCTTTCCATTCTGAAAAACCTAGAATTGATTTAATTATTTTAGATTTCCAGCGTTTCTATTTCTCGGTGAATTAGGGTGGAATACGGGATTTCTTTATTATTGTGATTGCAGTGCATGCTGCAGGAAAAGAGCCAAGCAGAATCCCTCTAAGCTAATAGTCACAGTGCTGCTTATCATTGTCTCCCTTTTCGTCTCTACAGCAGGGTCAGTTTTAACCACCTAAAGAACTGGGAACTGTGTGAATGTTGAAGATCTGAACCAGTAATATTTTTGCTTTTTTGCACAAGTGACATTTTTAACTTTTTACAGGCAAATTTTCCTGATTTAAAAATGCCGTAATGTTACGATTTTTTTTATTTTTATTTTTTTCTATCATGTCATTTAGAATGTACAAAGTGAAAGGGAAACAGAGTGAAAGAAAAGAATGGATGCTTTTCAGAATGAGACTGATCCAAAGACTGAAAGTCTTGTCATTGACTTCAGTGCCATAAGGATAGGGCCATGAGGTCTCATAAAATGTAGTCATGTAGGAAATCATGTTTTTTTAATATTTTTAAATTTAAATATAGTTTTATTTATTAGATTCAAGTAAATTCAGATGATAATTCCAAAGTGTAAATATGAATTTCTAACATCCAGTTTTCAAATGCTATTTTTTTTTAAGTAAGAATAAATAAAAATGATTAAGTAAGTGATGTAAGATACTGTTAGGATAGTACAACAGGCTGAATGAAAGAAGCAGCTCTTTACAAAATGGTTAATAGGCCTTACTGGCAAATCATCGCTATTGCAAGTGTCATAGGTACAGCTCAGCTTTAAAGGATATGAATTTAAAACCGAACCATTGTGACTAATATTTATTTCAAAGTGCAGAATGTGTCACAGCAGTAGGGCATCCTATTATTAATGCAGTAAACTCTTGCTGCAATACTTTTTGGTATGAGGTCGCTGTGCTCAAGTTCCCAGCTATATAAAAGTAGCAGTGAAACATGCCTTTTTTTCAGCTGTATCTTGCTGTAACCCGTGAAATGACTCGTTCCCAGGAAAAGCCATATGGACAAGTTGTTCCATATTAAACTACTACAGTATAGCTTCGAGATGGCCTCGTATGCTATAAAGTCTCTGGTTAAAACACCAATTTTAAAGACTGTTTTCAATTCTGTTTTACTTTTTAAATCAAGTCAAGGCATGGCTCTTCCAAGTAATACATTTAGGTTGGAATTTCTTAATATGAAATAGCTGATGAATCCTTACCTGCTCTTTCATCACCACGGTGCTGATGCTTTGCGCAGAACACATCTGGGTCTTGCTCTATTTTAAATATTCTTTTCACCGTGTGGAATTTCGTACTACATTACATGATTCTGCCAAACAGTTTTCCTCCTATAATGCCAGGTTATACTTAGATCTTGCTTTCACTGAAGGAGGAATTTGCAAAGATCTTATTGATTTCAAATGTAAGAGTAAAAGCTGCAGAACAGTCATGTTAAGTTAGGCAGATTTGTGCAGTTGAAGATGCATGGCCAAAACATTTTTGACACATTTCCTCTCTCTTTTACCCTCAAAGAGGCACCTGCTGCTGCAAAGGGACATTACAGTAGGTTCCAAATGAGGGACACTTGCAAAAAATTTCTCCTACCTGTAAGTCACTCCTTAGAAGCAATTCTGAAATATTAGTATATAAGAAGTAAACAGAAGCATCCATCTTGGGGTAATGCTTTTGTCTTAACATCTGGTCGGTGAAAGAAAAAAGCCGGCCTATTTTCAAAACATAATAAAAAAACAACCTTTCCTGTTAAATTTTGTGTTTTAAATGGCTTTTATTCGGGAAAAGGGAGTTCCCTAACCTCAGCTGATCTTATACCAGAACATCAGTAACTCCCGTGTTAGCTGCGTTTTGTTCTTTTTGTTTCAGGAGTAGCGTTTTCCAGTTGAAAAGAAGAGTGAACTCCCAGTCCTCTGCTTTTTCCAAACCTCCAGTTTGTAGTTGTACTTATCATCAATATTGCAGGCCCTGACACTCTGCAGCACTGTCACTGTATATACTGTGAAGGCAGTAAAAATGAGCACTAATCAATCTTTCAGGGAGAAGCAATGAGCATTAGAAGGCCACTATCCTGTGACTAAACACACCCCTTTTATGGAGTGTTGGTGCTAATAAAGGACAGCTTATTACTGAGGCAGAGACCAAAGCTTGGGTGAGGTCAACCATGACTGGCAGTCATCAGTCATTCTTAATGATACTTTTTCCCGTGCTTTCTAAGGGATTCTGAGCAGAGTGCAAATCATTCGGGGTCATCCATAGTTCATGTACCCACAGATGGCAAAGGTTTTGAAAGACTTTAGTTTAAACTTGTATTTTTTTTTTAATGTTACTCAAGTAGGCAAAAAACTCAAACAAAATAGATTTTTGCTCATTTGGAGTGTTGTGTTTTCTTCCACTCCAAATAGATGTTTTACACATTAAAGTGCTTGTGCATTATAAAGAACTACATAAATTTATTTTTATGACGTCTGTCTTCTTTAATTATTACCTTTGATGTCTATTGGTGACTAAAGAGAGCTTAACAGGATTTCTCTCCCTTCTTAAATTTCGCAAAGTGAAACTCAGCCAGTCCCTGACAGATGTCTGTTCCTCACCTTCAGGATTATTTTATAAATCCCTTTCTGATGAGCGGAAGTGTCAAATCAAGGACAGGTCATAAAGTAAAAGTATAAACCTTTTAAAGGGAGACCTTGGTAATATATAAACATTTTGCACACTATCTGAAATTTTATGGACTTAAAAATTATATTTTAGCAATATGAAAGCAAAAGTCTAAACCACTAGATTCTGTGTGCATGTTTTTAAATACATGTTTTTTCCCTTACTCCTTGTCTTTCTTCCCATAGTCAGTTTTCACATGTATTGAGAAAATAGCTGTACGTGTCACTAAAGTTTAGATTTCAAAGGATTTCCTTAGTTCATTTACTTTGAAATTTGTACTCTTTTCAGTTGCTTTTAAATTCTTCAGTTAAGTACTCTCTACACCACCTTGAAGTTGGTGAGTGGGTATAAAGCTGCAGTCATCCAGACAACTGCTGTCATTATCAGGTGTTGAGATTATTTTAGATTTTACCTGAGCAGTTTACTACCAAAAACGGAGAAAAACTGAATCACTTGTGGTTTTACTGGCCAGTGCATAGCACCCCATAAATACTTTGCTTTGCAATCTAAAATCGTGAAGCCAGGTTGGAAGACATGGGAATGCATGTATGTGGTTAAATGTGCTGTATGTATGTGCATATAAATGAGTACAAACTCCAGACTTTTGCCGTCACCGGTGGTGTAGCTTTGACAGCTACAGACAACATCCTTTTTAATTTTCAACTTTGTGTTGCTGAAAAAGCCAAGCATGGACAGCACGTGTAAACCGAAGAGTGCGGTTTCGCTTGATTAACATTAAAGGCTCATTTGTTTCCTAGTATGTGTCTGTACAGCATCGAGCACAGTAGGACCCCGTCCCATGTAAAACCATTTAGAAGTTACTGTATTATGCAGTATAAAGTAGTAACATGCTGAGGGCAGGGGAGAGGGAAGGTGATCCTTCCTTTTGAAGGTCAAAGGTTTACTCTGCAGTGTTTTTGTGGCTGGAGAAATTGCCTGATGTAGTCCCTCTTGGCTGATGTTGTGAATATTTTCTTTCCTCTCTTCAATCTGCATCCTCCCCGTGTTGCAGTTAAGAACTGGAGGCACTTGTGCCATGTCACAGTTACGCTCTGCATCCGAGTTTCCTAACCAAGTCATTGGCATACACCAGTGTGATTGGTACTTCACTAGAAGTGATATAAAGCATATGTAAATTCCTGATTGAGAAACAAATGTTTATACAGTGCTACCGCTGATAACAGTACTCCTTAAGGCCTGATTCAGGAAAGCACTTGAGCACTTGTGTGATTTAGAGCCTCCATCCCCAATGATGCTCTCTATTAATTGCTCGAGAAAGCGCAGCTGACATTGGAACGCGACGTATCTGTCCCAGTCGCCCCGAGCTGGCGACTGCCTTCGTGCGGTCACAGGGGTGCGCACATGTACAGCCCATTGCTAGAGCAGGCCCCGAGGTTACAGTGCACCCAAGAAACACGTCTGCTCGAGGCTCTACGCCTCACCTCGCAGCCCTCGTTTTCCGTTTAAGCAGCGTGTAGGGTGTGCGGAGGGCACGTGGGAAGGAGACGGTGAAGCTCGCACTCTGCGTGGGATTCACCCCGGGCAGAGGCCTGCAGAAGGTGCGGACTGGCCGCTCCAGGGCAGCTGAGCCCCTAGCAGGGATGCATCGGCGCTGCGTAGATCCTGCACGAGGGCAGGCAATGGAAGTCGCCCCTGGTTCGGTTGCCACCCTGCTGCTCTGCATAGAGAGGGTGAACACAAAGCAGAGCTGTTCTGGGATTACGTCTCATCCAGGTGATGCGCAAATCCAGCCTTTCGGATATGCGTAATCCTGCTTTTTAGGTATTGCAGCCCTTCTTCCCCTCTCCCTTCCGGCTTTCCTGCATTCATTTTTTATTTTTTTCCTTTTTTTTTTTGTCTGAAATCCTTTATTTTGTCTTTATAGTCTGGTTGAATAGGAATCATTTAGTTTATGCAGCTTTGTGCTTTTTCTCTACAGCTTGTATCTGCATGAATGTGTTGCAGCCTGATGCGAGTTCATTCGATTAAATAAAATGCTTAAATTGTAATCCGTGCAAAACGATCATATTTGAAACACTTGATGTCTCGGTGAGAATCCATTTAATAGTGATCAGATTTAAATGATTTAACACAGTAGTGGTGGTGGGAGGTGGGGGAGGGAAATACAGTTTCAAGACATTCCTGTATATAAAAAAAAGATTAAACCAAATTCAGATATGTCTCTCTCTTTCCCCCCTCCCTTCCTTCTCTCTCTTTTTAAGCAGTCAAAAGATATACTGTATCCCCAGTGAAAGGGCGCTTTCAATCCAGTTATCCACTTTACCCAGTCTCAGTTTCCAGAACCTTCCACACCCCCCCTTGGTTAAACCACTAAGCCTTTGATTCCTTCCTGATTACACTATGCAAGACATCTATCAAACACTGTCTTATCTGTTTGTAAGGCAGCTCAGGCCTCAGATTTAAGTCATGGGTTTTGGCTACAAGTTGGAGTGTGATTAATAATTGACTAATGTAGCTTTTATTTATCACAGGCTAGCACATTTCACCATTACCGAGTTAATTTATGTTAAGTGTAAGCTGTCGTTCAATCTGTTTTTCAACTTTTTTTTTTTTTTTTTTAAATCCTAAGTCTATCTTTCACTTTTTTGAGAAACAAAATCCTTATACAGGGCACAGTCTTACTTGGTGCCAAAAAGTTGATTTCCTTTTCAGTGGAGCCATACATCACCAGCCCTCCCAGCTGCAGTGTCAGCCTCTGACAGAATGACATGTGTCATTTATCAAAGGGGCCAGGCCGGGCCTTGGGAAACGTACACGACAAAGCCTGAGAGAGTTCATTTCGCAGTCCCCTCCTACCCTCTGCGAGCCTCTTGCCAGGAAAGCCTGTGATGTTTCTGTCTTCACAGCATTACTGTAAGTCCTTCAACCTTCACAGAATTAACCCTCACCGCCACCACCGCCCGCCCTCGCCAGCGCCGCGGGATCTTCCCCGGTCACCGTGCCGGCTGCGCACTGCGCACACGGAACACGCACCATGGGGCTGCTCCCTCATCCCTCGTTTCTCTGGCTGCTCCTGGAAAGTATTCTGGTGCTTTTTGTTCTTTTTTTTTTCTTTCTTTCTTTTTTTTTAATCTCATATATTGTACGCTGTAAGAATTAAAGGCCTAGGTTTTTCTACAGCAGGACAAGGTCAAAGACATAAAGAATAAGGCAATAAAGCATTTCAGTCATGAAAAAGAGGTAGCCACTGTCCTGCGCACAGGTAGAGATTTGTGTTTCATGCAAGGGAGTGAGTGAGTGAGACGGGGAATTTTCTCCTGTGTTCCCGTTTAAATTTTCCTTCGGGTTGTTTCAAAACCATGTGCTGAAGCAAGTACAGCAGGTAGTTGCTTCGTACGCCGCTTTACAACATCCGAGTCATGCAGCACCTGCACGGAGGAAGTGGCCTGGATTGGGCGCAGCGCACGTCTGAGGAGGAGGGGGGAGGATGAGGGAAGAGAAAAGTTGCTAGCATTTAACAGGGAAAAAAAATCCCCAAACCGCAAGGTGTCACTTGCACTGAATAGTTTAATTTCTGTGATGTAGTTACCTCAGTCCCGCAGCCGGGAGATGGCAAAGGATTTAAAGCAGAAAATAATCTTCCGTCAAACAAAGAAGAGCATGTTTTCAAAATATAGCAATATTTTTGCTGAAACAAAAGTTTTTTGTGCGTGTGTTTTAAGTGGCTGAATTTTGCATTTTGATCATGTACAAAGAATGCGAGAAAGTTATTGTTTCCTCCCCTTCCCCCACCAAATCACTCTTTGTACTTTGCATAGTTCCTACCACACTGAAGTTATTTACAGCATCAGATATCATTTAAAGAGATAGCTAAGGAGACTGTAGCTTCAGTGAGGAACTTTCCAGAAAGGAGTCCTATAAATTAGCCTTTGCTCAGGAGTGGCTGTTTTCTAGTCAGGGCTGGTCCTTTCATTTGTCTACATAAGGCTAATTTATTTTTGCAGCCAGATGTGGGCTGACAGCCATCACTCAGAGCTTCCTTCCCCCACTGTTAGGAGGTCGGGAAAACAGTCACGTTTCCCATTTTACAGAATCCCCATCAACATTATTGAAGATGGATGTATCTTTAAAGCAAAGATTGATTGTGGATATCGGAGTTATGGTGTCATTTATCATAGTGAATATTATTTAGACTTGGATTGTACAAGGCTGTAACTTGAGACACAGCCAGGGGAGGGACAATCTGGAAACGAGGATCCATGAACTTTAATGGATGGATGCTTTTTCAAAGCTCCACTCACTATAGCATGATTTACTTTTCTTCCAGAAAGGAAACAAGCATTTCAGTTTTAAAGGGCCAGCAAGCCGTCTTGTCCTCTTTAGTGGGTCCTTCCCGCAGGCATCTGAGACTTAAAGCTGAGACAATAAATAGAGATTGTGTCTGAATGTTATATGTATATAAGTGCTTTTATGTTAAACGTATCTAGGTGCACTTGAGACTCTTGTTTGTGTGAATTATGCTAGTTAGGTTCTCAGCTGCAGAGGTACTGTGGCTGAATAATGCAAAATATTGATTATAGACTGCTGTGATCTGAAATTTCAGAAGCTCCGAATAAATAGTGTCGCAACAAGCGTTGTTGCATTGCCACATTCGTCTCTGCTTGGAGAGACAAAGAGTGTCTAAACTACATATTCACTTACTGCTTGAGGTGTCTTACAGAAATGGAGAGCCCGGTAAATTGTGTACATACCTGATGGAGCATCAAGTTTGTTGCTTGTTGAGAAATGTGGCAGACCTAACAGCCTGATGCACGGTGTGATTACCTTCTGCTTTTATGTGAAATTAGGAAATGTAGATCTGGATCTTGCAGGTGAATACACCTTGTACTTTCAGAATATATGTCCTAGAAAGCTGCTTACAACCCGTGGAAAATCTGAGGACGTGGTTCAGCTAAAGTGCTATTTCTGATCAAGCACCAGCAGCATGCTTTATTGAGTCTGCTGGAGTGTGTTTGTATATCCAGGCTTTGGAACGTGACTTCTTGTGTCTGATTTTTAGAAATGAATTAACTTTAGTTCAGAAAGTGCTCAACTGACTTCAGCAAACGGGGAAGTTCTTGAAGCTGGTAGCATAAGGCTCCTTCTGAGCTTCAAATACAGCATAAGTAGGTGTCAAGCAAGGTTTTCACACAAGTTTTGGTAGTCCAGTTCCAACTTGAAACTCTTTCACCTGAACGTTTTCGCCATGACTTCGTCCTTGGGAAGCTCCCACTCCGCAGGTGCAGTTGCATATCTTCCATTTGCACTGATTTTGTTCTTGAGTTCTTTCTCGTTCTCTCAACATAGCTCGTGTCCCTCTGGACTTGTCTGCCATCAGTGGGTTGTGTATCCTAGTTTAGAAAGTATCATATCTTACAAGAAAATTTGCATTGGCCAGTAGTTTAGTGAGGTATCTACTAAGAGGAAGGCAGCTTTTACCACATTTGGTGTCTTGGTGAACTGCTCATACTCTAATATTTATGATGGCGCTTTAGCAAGTATGTACTAAACCTTGCACCACATTATCTTGTTTTTTTTTTTTCTTGAAACAAAACCAGAAATCACTTTGCTGTCATAAACCAAATTCAGTAAGAGAGTTTTCATATGAATAGTCAAGCCCAAGAGTTTTTTAATTCAAACAATGAAAGCAATTTTGAACATCTGTTTTTCAATGCATATGTATTCTGTACATAACAAACAGAGAAATCCTATTATCTAGAACAATAAAAGGGAATCTCCCTTTCTGTCTGAACATTCTGGGGAGAACATGGTCTTCCATTTAGAATCATGGTTTTGGGGTTTTGGTCATCCTTTTTTTTTTTTTTCCCTGTTAATGAGATAAAAGTGGGGATGATGATCTCTAGAGGTCCCTTCCAACCTTAAGGATTCTATGGTTCTGTGTCTGTCTCTCTTTTTTTTTTTTTCTTTTCTTTCCCATTTTTTTTGGTGGTGTTATGCCAGTTTCAGGGACATTTGTATAAATCTTAAGAAATCTGTTTTAACACCTGTACAGGTGAAATCAGAATGTGTCTGTGAAGGTCTGCTATATTTACTTACACATAAAAAGTATTTTTCTCTTGCTTGAGAAACATACAAAATGTCTTGAAAGAGGAAGCAGTTTATCAAATTCATATTAATCACAGCATCAATAATGTTGACCGGGGTCAAGTCATTACACTAAATATATTGTAACCATTATTAATGCATGTAGCCCAGTGCCATAGCTATGATATAAGACCACTGTTTCCTGATTAAAAGCTGTTTGGTGATGCAGAGACTCAGTACAGATTTTCCCTGCCTTGTGGTGACTGACAGTAGCTTCTGGTATTCTGCTTTCTTCTGACAGTGGAGTATATTAACATGAACACACCTTACAGAGCGGGCTAGAAGTGCAGAATGCAGAAAACAAAAGTGTCTGATTTCAGCCACCACAACTGTGCATCCATAAGGCAGCCAAATTTATCATGGCACATTATGGAGTGCAGGAAATGTCATGAAAACCATTGTTTTTTAATTTTTTTCCCTGAGAGTCTGAATGAGGTGATTTATGGTAGTTATCCATCTTAAGGGTCATCCATCAACTTTTAGTTGCTAGGCAATCAAGCCAACAGCTGTTTGCTTTGAATCAAGCTGAAAAGTTGTCAGTCATCACATACAGGTATGACCTTAGTGATTAAAAACATTATCATGCATACAAAATTAAAGAGGCAATGTCCTTGTTCTTTCTCTTCTGTAACCTGATACATAATCTTCCGTGAGCAAAATGAGTAGCATTGGCCCAGATCCCTTATTTGAGGCCATGCTTTAAAAGACCCTAGTACTGGAGTTGCTGGTCATTGTATTTCAGAAATACTCTCATGTTCATATAAAGGTTCTTTCTACAGAAACAGTTTTTACCAAGGCAGGATGTTTTCTTTCTGATGTGATGGCAAATTAAGTGATACAGACCTTTCTAAAGAGAATGTTGTTGGCACTTCTTAGAGTTAAAGAGTGGGTTAAAGAGCAGCTGAGCTATTATGAAAGATGACAGTTCAGGTGATTAGGCTCATGTCTCCATACGCAGAGGATATGGATTGTAAATGATTCCAGAGGTAGTATATAGATAAGGCAGGGATACTATTAGTGTTTTACCATCTCTCCTTGGTGTGGGGCTAGTTGACAGTGGTGGAACCTCCTGTATTAGATGTTTCACCATGTTTGCTGCTATAAACAGAGCAGTATCACTCGTGATTTGGAGGTACTGTATTTGACAGTGTTAAGAACAACCCAGCTGTAATATGAGTACGTGAATCCAATTCCATTCCTTGCTTATGGTCCTCTACTGAAATCATTTGCAAGGAGTTATTCTCCATACTGACCGTTGGCTCCATTGACTGCCAGACCACATTAAGTTGCTCTGGACCTATTGAAATGTAGGGAGAACGGGACTCTGCAAAGGGCTGCAGAGGACAGTGAAGAAGGTGGAGGTAGACGGTAGAGCAGACAGCAACGTGTGATTTTTCTGCAAGTGTACGGTAGCTGCCTTGCCATTAACACCTGCAGTTTCAAAACTGCACGCATCTCCAGTGCTGTAGTCTTCTGCCCATTGCGTCACTGACGACCAGTAAGGTCAGATATGCTGTAGGTAGAACTGTGAAGGGGAACATAGTCATTTTGGGGCAAAAACCTTCCTTTTAACCATTTTCTGATGTATCGGCTGTAGCCACAGGAATACCCTTACCTTTTGAGAAACTGTTTCAAAGACTCCAATTGTGGGATACATCTGTTGAGCTAGTAGTGTTCTGCGAAGGAAGGCATCACAGCCACACTTTTCCTGGCTTTCCTTCAGAAGGGAAAAAAAAAAGGAAAAGATGCGTTTTACCTTTATGTAAATTTCTATACCCTTGCAAACACAGGCCAGTCAGTCCTAGTGAAGATGACACATGGTAGTTGTCAATAAATTTTACTTTCCCCAGAGTGTACATCTTTTTCTGCTAACCTGTGAAACAATAATTGCCTTGTCTTCTCTGGGATTCTGCTGTGTGCTAACTAATCTACAGTAAGAAAAGACTCTCTTTCCTAGCGTGGATAAATCTTTTATAATATTTCACATTTTATACATATAATTACTCAACTGTCTTTATCCCCTTAATGTCTTTGATTTTCACTTGCATATAAATTTGACTGTGACCCTATTTAGGTGTCACTTAAGTTAATGGTGAACAATCGTGTGCCCTTGAAGCCACTGTGTCATCTGTGTGGGCTCTTGCATGGGCTCCCACTCACATAACATCTGAGCACCTTCCAAGTGCTAATGTAAAATACATGTGCAAAATACTCCTTGTAGTGAATGCACTGATGGGTGATAACCATTTTCATAACATCCTTGCCATCGTTTTTTCACTTATCATGTAGCTCACACCAGGTGGCTTGTTAGCAGTTGCTAATGAGTTTGTTGTAGTGTGGGAGGTTCCCAGGTTGAGAGCTACACTTGCAGTTTTGCTCCCTCGCTTGGGTTGTTTCCAAGACTTGTGTGTATTCCTAATGTTATTTTGAAACACTTCTAACACTTAATTTTGTTCTCTACAGAAATGTAAATGCAGAAAACATGAACTGAAGCTTATCATTTTGCATCTGCCTATCACTTAAAAAAAAAAACCCTGAACCTCCAAAACTCTCTCCTCCAATCACAGTAATATTTTCTGTCTGTCTTCCCACTAAAATAGATTAGTAACAGTGTAAGTCCTAAATGGATCTCCTGACATCTTTGACTGCCTTCCATTTACAGCAGGCAAAGCCTGCTTTTCTACTTTATTTTTTTTTAAGATAGTAACTACCATAGCTGTTGAGAGGGAAAGTTGATGTAGGTTTTACAGGAAATTTAAGGAGAAAATGATCACTTTGGGACAGATAGTAGTACCCTGTCAAGTATTATCCCATCTGCAGTAGAGTAATGAAACTTGTAGTGGGAAAGGGTGGCAGGATCAGGCTGTTTGATCAGTTTTAATCTATGGAGTGCCTAACCTAGTTCTTTAACCTTTAGTGTAGCTCAGGACATAATCCACCTGTCCACATCACCAGAGGGACAAAATGAAGAATTTAGGCTGCTGTTGAACAGAGTGCATTTCCATAGTGGATCAACCTAATGTTTCAGTGATGACACGTGGTAATTCGATAGTTACCACACAGCAAAGGGAACAATTTTGTGCAGGCAGTGCAGGATAACTCCGTTGGATGCAACGGTAATTACACGGTAACTCACTGACTCTTAACACTTTGTCGTCTGATTACTGGGCACTTAGCTTGTGCCAGTGACGCAATTAGCACAGGTGTTTCTGCGTTTGTTATATATCCAATCAGTTGTGGGATTTTTGGCTCCTTGGCTTGTAGATTTACAGAACAGTCATACTCTGCAACACGAAGCATTGTCTTTCAGCCCACAGAGACACGTCTCTGTTCTGCTGAACTCCACTGGGTTTCTTTTACTCATGTATTACCAAAATAACAACAACAACGATGTTAGGCTTATGTTTAGGTGTCTCCTGCACTTCTGCTTGAAATGCAACATCAGATACACTTGGGTGTTCTTGCCTTGTTTATTCGAAGTAAGAGTAGCAGTTCACATGAACATCTAAATACTATTTTTCTTTTCTGTGTTTCTAAGCTGTCTTTGGATATTTTTACAAATTGCTTTATTGCATTCTGAAAATATTTGCTGCCTTTTTTTTTTTTTTTGCTAGTGTCTCTGAGTCAAGATTGGAAACTGTTTAGTTCAGTTCTGTTCATAAGCACTGAGCACAGACTACGTAACCCTGAAGTTAGGAGTCATTATAAAGAAGGCTAATATAAAGTAAAGGTAAAGTAAAGGGTCAGGAGAGGCAGTGAAAGGGCTAGGAATGTAGCTCACAACCAGTGATAGGCTGTTCAGTGCTCTGTCCCTCCCTACATCATTTCTATCCCTCAAGACCAGGCAGTTTCCAGCTAATTTACATTAACATTGATAGCCCGTGATGAGCTTTTTTTTTTTTTTTTTTTACTTACTCCTTTCTATAAAGATTATCCCTTGTGCATTTTTTGTTACGCAGCATGTGACATGAGTGCATTTTGCTAAGTGGCATCATACTTGAAAATTACTTCTTTGTTTGATCTTCTGATTTCCTTCATCATGGATCAAGTGATGAAGAACTTTTGTTGGCTGATCAGATAAACACGTTATCTACCCAATAATCTATCTGAGGCAGAGATAAATTCTTACCATCATTTTTTTCCCCTCTCTCTTACATAATCAGCAGCTTTTAGGAGGTTCACAATTTCTAGCAGACCCTGATGAAGTACTGTTCCTTTCCTCAGATTAACCCCTGCAGTCTACACATGGAAAGTCTTCCTTCAAATTCTGACTTTTGCTTAGGTCAAATATGTCTTGCTGGATGTCTTTTTGCACTGTATGTTCTGTATGAAAAGACTCCATAGAAGTAAACATTACTATGTAGAGATAGGACTGAGCCAGGAACATCCTGGAATACTTCAGACTTGTAAAAAGTAGCTCGTTCCTTCTTTTGCCTTCTCCCTGAGAGGGCTGTTGGATTGGAGGCTGCTACCTGATCTTTTTCTCCTTCCTTTCTGTGCAAGTGCAGGAGGTAGCGGTGTTTCTCCACATTCAGCAAAACGTGTGGGCTCTGTAATCCTCCTCCTCAGCACAGTGCCACCCCGCCGGTTCTGCCCTTCTTTATCTGCAGTCGTGTGTTGCGTGTTTGTGTTTTACGTGCATCCTGGCAAAGCCCGTGAGCTTGCGGCACCGTCGGTTCCGTGGTAAGTTTACTGAGACAAAAAGGGTAGCAGAAATAATGGTGAAAATGTGTTGCTGCTGCCACTGTTCTCTGCTGCCCTGCTGGTGAAGGTTGCCCTGTGCAGGGCAGCAGGGAGTGCTTCCCCTGCCCCTGGAGAGAACACACTGCCCTTCCTCAGCTGCTTGGCAGCCAGGTTTCAGCGCTGCAGCGTGCATCTGCTTTCACTGCCTGCCTGCACCAGGTGCGTTAGGTTTGTTCTTAGAAATGGCCTGAAGCATAGCTAGCTGCTCCTGTTTTTACAAACTAAATACGGGTTCTTGGGAGTATTTCTGTTGCTGAGCGCTTGTGTGGTTTCTCTGCAGAAGTACAGAGGTGTGCTCTGAAGTGCTGCATTTCCCTCAGAAACTTGCAGCTCTGTAGTGACAGAGGTAGTATTTGCCCTGCCTGCTGACAGTGAGGTGGATTAGGTGTCTCTTGGTACACAAAAAAGAAATTAAAGCGCCATCATCAGCATCCTATCAGCCTTCGTCTTTGCCTGTGTTAAAATACTGGGGATTCATTTACTCTTGAGTTACTCTGTTTCCTAAAGAAAGTTGTCTCTTTTTTATTTCTGAAAAAAAAGGATGACTTGGACTTGCTCTAATGCAGCCTTTCTCTCTATCCTCTTGACTCAGTTGCACCAGTGATCCGCTTTGCTGAGCTGCAGAATACTTTGTGGCACATCTTTATTTTATTTTATTTTATTTTATTTTATTTTATTTTATTTTATTTTATTTTATTTTATTTTATTTTATTTTATTTTATTTTATTTTATTTTTTATGGCAAACACCAGGTGGGATACTGAGATGTGCAGTCAGAAGGCAGAAGCACAGAGATGTAGTAATGGATGGTGAGCATTGGAAAGCATTCACAATGTGATCCTAGTGTAACCAGAGACTGAGCTGCTAGATTCAGATTTCTTTAGCTTTTTTCCCTCTGATAAATTCATGTCACATTTTACAGGTTTCCTGTGTGAGACAGCAACATCTACTATAGGAGAGAAGAATGGATGTATTTTGCAGTAGTTCTACTGTTCTCAAGAGGGTCAAAAAAAAAAGTTTTCCAAAAGCTTAGGTGAAACTTGCATGATTTTGCACACAGAAAAATAGGTCCTCTCTCGATAATAGGTTCTGACCATTTTGCTAAAAAGTCTGCATATTGGCCTACTTCACCCGTTTTCCTTGGCCTTTACATTAGAGTTAACCATGATGTATTAGTGGATGACACAAAAAAAAATCCTCCCAGAACTTTTCTCTTTTGTCTTTCTTCCAAACAGCTAAAGTGGGGAAGAAAGAGAGCGCTGTTCTTTCGCCACTTCCGTTTTTCATCTTCACTCTGGGGCTTATCATTTACCCTCAGAAAAACTTGGGAGTGTGTGTGTGCACATGTATTTATATATAGACCCACATATAAACAAACTTGGGAGTAAAATTGTGTCGGGCGGTAGTAAAACATCTGCTTAGTTCAGTGTATTATGAAGCACAAGGCCAAAAGCTGAATGATTCTACATCTTGAGGAAAGTGTGTATACAACCACATGTATCTTAGGGACATTTTATTGCGTTTTTTTTTTCCTGAAGCCTGTGCAGTGTGGAATGGAAAAGAATGCCTTAGTTCCATTTTTCTTCAAAAGAGACAGTGCTACACGGGCCGGGCTGATTGCAGGGACCCCGCTCGAGCTTGCTGAGATTGCCGGTCGAGGCTAAGCGAGCCCGTGGTGTTTGTGGGCCGGGTTCCTCTCAGCTGTGTGTATGCAATCGGGGAACCTCATGTGCAGCTGCATCAGGGTCCAGCGGGGGGAAGCGCAAACAGAGTCAGATTTACAGCATCTTTGCACCCCTTGGTGATGAATGAAATTCTTAATTCTGAAAATGCAGCAGGAGGATAATCTTTACAATATTTTCCTCCTGCTTTCTGTGGGTAGAGGGATTAGAAGCTGGGAAGGGAACCGGGGGGGGTGGTTCTGACCTGCTCCGTTACGGTGACTCACTTGCACAAGCTGGGCTCTCCTGAGTAAATCCCTTTTCATATCCTGCACGCACCTCTACCCCACGTTTGTGCGACTGGAGGGTGCCCGTCGTGCTGGAGAGCTGAACTCCGCTCACATCCTTCGGTCTGGCCGAGAACCAGAGTATTCCCTTATTTTAAGCCCAGTCTTAAGGAACACTGCCAATTCCCATTCTCGGTGACTTCAGCATCTTTCTTGGAGAGTGGGAGTTAGAAGACTTGGACTCTTCCTCTCTTCCCTGTTCCTTAGTTTTTTTTCACTTGTAAAATAAAATTAAGGTAGCAGAACTTGTCTTTCTGTGTAAAGGTTTGCTGGTTTGGAGGTTTACTGGTAGCAGAACATTATACCACTGCTAAATATTACAATATTCCAGTCTAATACAATGGCTGAGGAAGCTGGTTAGTTTTTTGTAGTTTGTTCATTTTTTTTTTCCCAATAATGCCACCATGGAATCATCTGTAGTATCCCTATATCTATATTTGTATATCCATAATTGTCTGCGTAATATCTATGTATTATCTACATAACAGCTGTACAGATAGCTGCTGTGGCTGCTGACAAGTGCGCCAATACAGATACCATGTCATTTTCTTGAGATCTCTTTAGAGGATTGGGAGTTTGGGTCCCGAAATAAAGAGTTGGACAGATACCTAATTACTTTCATGGATCTGGTCCATTATGTTAATGATCGATACTCCCTTTTGCTTAGAAGCTGAGAGGTGTGCCTTGCTTCTCTGCTTATTATATGTGTATATAGAGTATGAGCAGCTGTGCAGGGTGGAATTTTGGGTACTTTGTGACAGGAGCCTGGCGAGATGGTGAACACAAGCCACAATTAATAAGTTGTGAAGAGACTGATTGTTGCAGCTGAAGTGGTGAACTGATACAGTTACCCGAAAAAGATTGGGAATCAGTGACCTAACTGTCACCCCATGGAGAATGATCCCGGTCTTAATTTGTGAAATATCGCTGTTTTACTGAACAACCATAAGAAAGAATTCTGTTAAAAGTTAATGGAGGAGTTCCAGTGTAACCCTATTAGATTCTTTCTCCATTAAATGACTGATACAGACTTTTAATGAATGTTTTAACTAGGCGTTGTTATCGAAAGGACTATTGCACAAATTAAAATTAGGCCCATAATCAGTGAAGAGAAGCTGGATTTATTCCTCCGCTTTTGGCAGAGGGGGGAATCTCTGTGTTTGTTTCTGTGCGCAGCTGAAGGGGTGGAGAAAATGGTGCGGGAGAGGAAGATGGTAGGAATAATAATAATAATAATAATAATAATAATAATAATAATAATAATAGCATTCACATTTTCAGAAACGTTCATATTGACCAGTGAAAATAGATACAGAAGGCAGATAGTACACTTTCTTAGATTTTTATCTATGGAACAAGTTAGAAGCAGGAAAAGGGGAGTCTCCTTTTAAGAGCAACGATAGTTCTCTGCTTAGGCATGGATAGATTTTTTATGCCAGCATAAAGCCTGTTCCTGTGAGCTCCTGCGCGTCTCCAGAGTCGTTTAGATCGAGTAAGGGTTGAAGGGTGGCCTTGTTTCTTGTGGAGTCCGAACCTCATCCTGTGCTTCTGATCCTGATCAAGCTAGCCTAAGGATGGGTCATACCTTTCTGTTCTGGTGATGAGACCTTATTTTTGTGCATGTGCAGAAAAACTGTCTTGTGGTGAAGGCTGTAGGAAGAGTATTTGATTTAGAGCTGTCTGATGTCTCCTGCTATGATGGCAGTGTGAAGCGTCTACACGAAGCGTAGAAGATTTTGTGTTTTGTTTAACACGAAGGTGTTGTGTTGTTTAAAAGTTTTCCACACAAAGTGCCAGGGGAAGAGCCTGCCGCCTGCGAAGTGAGAGCCTATGAAGTGCAGAGGTTTCTGGCGCTCCCCGGCTTCCCCGTGCCGAGCGCCCGCCTTCCTGGTGTGCCCCGGCAGTGACCTCCTCTCCAGCCTGGATGGATTACCCACGAGGGGTCATTTGGTTTCCATCCTTGTGTAGCCACGGCCGGCTCATTTAAAGGGAGCTGCCACATAGCTCTCCACGTGCTCTCTGTGGTGCAGTGGCAGGTATATATTGTGCTAGCAGGTGTCACGTGGGCATTTCACTGGCCCTTCCTGTGGAAACTGCTAAAAGAAACCAAGGGAACGGAGCAAGATGCGTTTTTGCTACATTACAGCTTCCGTCTGCAAAGAGGCTGAGCGTATGTGGGGTTCTTGCTGTGCCTTTGGATAGACGTCGTTATGTGGGGGATGTAGAAAAGTGAGGTATTTTGCTGTTTAACCAGAACTAGCGACATCTGTGTTGCAGTGTTTCACTTCAGAACAGTCCGGACGACGCTCCCCTTCCGTGACTGACTTTCCCTTCCCTCGCCCCTAGGATGCCCTGGGTGTAAGGCTTGCCTGCATGCTTTCAATCAGGGAACTTAAAATGCTCTTCCTTAGTGCTCTTAAATCTGGGACATTATCACGACACGTTGTTTGATCTTGCTCTGCAACTTGTTCCAGTATATTGACACTTGCTAAAATACCTGTTGATGAATGTGGCAGGTGAAAGGAAAGCCCAAACCTGGCAGTGGCCACCTGGAAGACCTTGGGACCCCACCTCCTTGAACGTCTCAAGCTTCTAGCAAAGGTTGTCAGTTGTACGCAAATGGCCTGAGGTGCTTTTTATTTTGTGGCGTGGATTATTGACCACTACAATAAGAACGTCTGAGCCTTTTTCTCTCAGTTGTAGTAAAAACTTCAGACTTGGCATAAACTGCAGTTTTTTTTGGAGAAGGGGAAGGCTAGATCTTTCTTCTCTAAGGCACTGAACTGGTTTAATTGAAAGAACAATTTGATTTGCTGCTGTAGCTGCTGCTACAGTAAAATAGCTTGGAATGCTAGCAAATTTTTACCTCTCTTCCCCAAACCCAGGATTTAATACTGGCAGGTGAACTTCTGAAGGCTGCTATCAAGTATACAGAGACAATAACTGTCTTGGAGGTGGAACTTTGTCAATATTTTTTGCCTTGGGCCAAAAAACATTCACAATAATGGAGTGCTAAAGCCCTGCTCAGAAATGTTGGAGCTAGAGAAAGGGGAATTTATTCCAAGTTTGAGAGTGTGGTATTTTGGTAGGATGTATGGTTTCTTAATCATCCTTATGTTGAAGCATCAACTATCAAGACATTTGGGGGGCACCTAAAGGCATCCTTCTTCTTCGCTAAGAGCTCCCCTCGTACTTTTAAGCTCCTGTAAAGCCAGCTCCATTACTTGTTCTTAATACCGTGTGAGCTGGTCTGACCAAAATGCCTTTTCCTGTGCCTTGTAACCTGGCCAGAAGATGTTCTCTTATTTTTAAATATCCATAGTGGAACAGAGGAGAAAAAAAATCAAAAATATGATATTGAGAAATTAAATAGATATTTAGAAAGAGTAGTTTGCTTGTTTCTGAAATGATTGTGAGACGGTAATCATGAAATGATTCAGAGAACAGATAATAGAAGTCCCTTGGGATTGCTTATGTAATATGGAAACATTTTATAATGTCATAAATAGAGAGCCAAGTAAACTCTTATAAACTTATTTTATTAATGCACATTGATTTATAGGCATAATTATTAGGCTCCCGAATACAGACAAATGCTTGTTGTTTGGAAGTAGGCAAGCAAGGATAAAAGAAATACCTCTTAGCTCCAGTGTGCAAAAGGAGGCAAGAGGGAGAGGATTCTCAACTCTGGAACTTGCCAGCCCCAAGGATGATATTCGCCTGGTTAAGGCTGTAATAGACATTTCCAAATGCTGTCTCTTCATCTTAGCATCTTTCTGAAAATGAAGATTAACAGTATGAGACAATATCTCTTAAAAAAAAAAAACCCCACACACAAAAAAAAAGCAGAAACAAAAATTAAGAAAAAAGGGTTGCCTGGATATCAGTGTCTGTTTTGGGGATTGGTGGATATTTTTTTCCCTGTTTTTGTGTAAGAAGACCCTGGTTTGTTAAAACATGGAGGAAAGCTCTCCGTTATTGATTCAAGCTCTGGCAGGGAATTAAATCGTAATACTCCCAGCCTTGTAACAAGCAGTGTCTTTGATGCCCGCATGTGTATGCAGACATAAACAAAAAGGGACCATGTTAGTTTCAGCTGTTTTCAATAATCAGCAAACAAAATTGCAGTAAATGGTGTTCTCTAAATTAAAAAAAAAGAGAGAAAAAAAAAGAATGATCTTTATAGACCATTCTCTTTTAATTCTTTTAGCCAGAGTTAAAATAGTGTGAGGGTAGGTGAATGTATTCTCCTAAAGGCAAGGGAAATCTAACAAAAACGTTATAGTTAAGACATTATTTTCACTGAATTCCAGTACAGCAACTCCTTTGAAAGCAAGCTTACTCATAGGAAATGGGATATTTGGCTTACCGTGTATTGTGTTTTAACACATTTGGCATGTATTTGCCGTGGTCTGATAAACTAAGTATGTAGTCTCATTTATATTTGTTTTCTAGTGCAGTCTGAGGTGCTCTGTTGGCAGTTGTGAGCCCGCCTGTGCGTGCTTCTCTGGCACTCGTGTGTAGCCCCCGTTGATGACTACACGCACTTTTCAGAAGGAGACTAACTTCATTTCTCAAAGGTTGAGCACACACCTTTCTTTGAAGATATGAGTACTCTCAGGGCAGTTTAAAATTGTGTTTTAAATAATTCACTGATTTGTGATCTATTCCTCTAAATTACAGTTTTGTGTTTTTGTATTAATTACAGGAAAACAAGATTCTAACCATGAATGGCAGCCAGCTTTATGACATGCTGAGTTCACCCTACAACTCTGCGGCACAGTCCTGTTAATAAAATGGGTGTTCTGTAGTAAGGAGATTGGGTGAAAAATGTTAGTCCAGATTCTGGAGCCTTGTTTGGTAGCTGTTTGTATGAAACATATGTATGAAACATACGTAAATGTAGTCCCATGCAGAGAGTCAGGGAGTGGATTTTATTAGATGGTCCAAGGTTTTCCAGTTTAAAGGTAGCTGAATTTGTGCCATGGACTTAACTTTCAGATGCAGTCATCATAATCATATATACATTATTTTTCCTATTCCTTAAGGCATAGACTTTGCACTTAGGTAATGTTATATTTTTCTGGAGGTAGCATCTAGTCAGGAAATTTAGATTTATTTTCTGTTACAGCTGCAAATTGATGCTATGTTTAGTATTTTGTCTAAGCAGGTGTGGGATTAAAATAGTTTTTGCAGCTAATGTACTTGTTTACTGTGTCCCAGCTAAGCATTAATATTATTATTGATGACAGTGATTATCCTCTGTAGATACATGACCTCTTGTATTTTACTCTTCTCACATATTTAGAGGGTTCCCTGTTTAAATAAATGTGTGTTTGGATTAGAAAACACAAACCCTTAGAGATGTGCATTTTTGTATCCACAAACTTGTAATTTTTAATGAAGAAACCAAACAGCAGAAGGCAAAACCTGAAGACCCCTTCTCGCATTTTAGCAAAGATTTAGCAGCAGGGTGACATGGTGAATAAGGGCCTGCTCCGTGATTTGCTCGGTACCTCCTATGATTTACCCTCGGTGCCACTGAGGGCAGGCAGTATTTTGCAGAGCGCGTATCCCGCTGCAGGAGCAGGTCCTGAGAGCTTCAGAGAACACGCTGTGAAGCAGCAGCAGAAGTTACAGTCTGAACAAAGCACGCTTTTCAAAATAAAAGGCGCAAGTATGTTTTATGCTGTAGCCTTGCTTTTTTTAAATTGCAGTAACTGATGTACACACTGCTGAACTGTTTGGTTAATACACAGTTAAGTCACTGGCGTATCAGTGAAGAGCTGTGGACCTGGACTAGAGCACATCCGTGTGAGCAGAAACGGTTCCAGTGAATGCGCTGAATCAGGACCTCACTGTGCCCTTCCGCAGGGAAGGAAAATAACGTGGGTTAATGCTGCACTCTTCTCATTTGCTTATAACCTCACAGATTCTGTTCCTTAACTTGTCAATGCCTGCATCTTCTCTGGTGAGCATATAGGTGCCGAGATTGGACGAGTATATCAAACAGTATTTGAGCTTTTCAAGCACGAAATAACAACTGATGAAAGTACTTTTTCTGTTCATTTCCTTTAAGGCTTTCCACAACCCACTCAGACTAAAATAATTTTATAAAAATATAACATTTCCTATGGAACAAGGAGGCGATTTTCCTCTTTCTGTTCTCTCCTTTCACACAGATAATTTTAAATGTTTAGGATGAGACAGGTCTGATAAAAGCCTTTTCTCAAATATTTGCACGGCACTGATTTTACTTTACAAGGTCTCTTACCCTCTAACCATGTATTTTTTATTCAGCTTGGTTAGGGAAACATTTGTTGGATTAAGAATGATGCATGAAATGGACCAAATTCTTTGCTCTGTTATACCCATGCAGTCTCAGGAGAGTTCATGAGTTTGCACCTGTGTAAGTGAGAACTGAATTTGACTTTATCTATTTTACTTATTTATGCATTTCTTTTTGTCAAAGCTTGTGTGCGTTACTTATTGTAGGTAGAATTTTTCTTCTTCCTTGGTTTTGCTGTGTTCAGGAACATTTGCTGGTGCATGGACAGCTGGCTCGTGTTCTTTTCCTTCCTCTTTTTCAGATACTAAATCACGTGAGAAAACAAATCATTGCACACTTTCATGACACTGCCTTTCAATAGAGCTATTGCTGTGTTCTCCACAGGTACACTATGTGGTCAGCAGTGGAACCGAAGTGGAACACAAGTGATTAGACATCCACAGGGGATGGGGATATGTTCCTGAAAATAATGCTAATAGTAATAATACTTAGCTGGGACACAGCAAACAAGTAAGTTAGTTAGCAGTGTTAATCCCATGTCTTTTAGATGTCTATCAGTACTGGAATTTGGAAGACTCTCCGTGTTAAAGAGAAGTATAAGAACTATAAAAAAGTTCACGAGTCCAGTTTCTCCTTGGCATTTGATAATGCTGTCCATAAACCTCTGAGAAACATCACCTGCAGGGAAGTCAATAAAAAAACAAAGATGGAGTTCATCTAAATCCTGAGCTGTTTTAGCAAGTTGTGATGGCTCCAACATTCTGCATATTATTTTTTTTTTTGCAGAAAGGTGAACACATTCGCCTAACCAAGGGAAGATACTTCTTTAGATAAATGCATGAATGCGCTGCGAGTTTCCTGCCGTTCAGGCAAACGCGGCTCTACTTTGATTGAGGCCCGTTCACCTGCCTAGCAAAGCTCGGGCTCCAGAATCAATGGGGAAGTGAGACCTTAGACTGAATTAATTTCCAGGTCTATCTTTGCTGCTATCGATGAATATTTTGTTATTGATATAGAACAGTGTTTAAAATGAAATAAAATGTATGAAATGATAAACAAGACATTTTTGGTCGGCATTATACCATTTTAATGCTAATCTGAAGCAATTAAAGGCCAGATCTCAAACATATGAAAGCACTCTACGTCTCCAGTGTTAGGAGACAAGTTAGCTGAAAATGATTTCTGAAGAAACCACAGACTATCGATTGTGTTATTTGTAAGCGTGGTTATGATGAGCATCTTAAACGCTATTCCGTTTTCCTGTCCTTAAAGCAAGCACAAACAAAAACACAGGCAATATGCAGGGGCTTAGTGCTGCTTTCACTTAAAGCCAGTGTTTCATTGCAGGCTTTTTGTGGTTAGAACAACAGAGTTGGGGGATATGGCGCATAAAATAAAAGCTGTGAGAGAATGTTTTTTTGAAAGACATCAAAAAAGTTGTAAATAGAAGACAGCAGTGAAAATTAAAATGATAAGTATAAAAATATTGTGATTGATTTTTTTTTTGAGGTGGGAGGTAGTTGAATTTGCTGCTGCTGTTTAGGTTACAGTGCTGTGAACAGTGATTTTACTTGGGGAAATAAATGCCAGGAATTCTATCCTTTTCTTCTGCTGATGCTTTTCTCTATTTTTTCCATTATTATTTGCTAAATATATTATGACACTTTATTTACCTTGGTCCAGAGCTTTGAAACCTCTGTGTGGCTTCACCACTGTAGCAATTTCAAAAATAAATCCCCAATCATTGTGCAGAAATATCACAGCTTACATAAAGACAGCGTAATTTTTATGGTGGAAAAAAGCTGGATTATACTGGATAGTTGGATTGCTCTATCCATAGGAATGTCTGTAGAATGTACCCACTCATATCCTGTCTTTCTTCTTAATTAGCACTTACTAGTTTTTACTAAAGCAATGTGTTACGGAAGGATTTTTGAAGTACAGTGGTGGTGTCTGCATTCTTTGATGAAAAACATTTCATTTGATGGACAAATGTTATTTCTACGCATGTAAAATAAGGACATGTTGTTAGTCTTTTGTTAATTTCCAGATAATTAAACATTATTATCTATTTACCAATGAATAGATGTGATCTGTTTACAATATCAAAGATGTATATAAAGTGCCTAGCTATAGCTGAAGCTCTAATTAAAATACATCATTGTTTGTCATGGTTTTAAGGCGAAAATTAAAAAGCGTTGCCAAATTAATCTTCAATCAAGAGTTCATTAATTAGCTAACCTTCTGTAAATGGGCTGCAGTTTGATGACAGCTCACTAAAGGACCGTTTAAATGAATTCCTGATTGTATCAATCAGACAGGGGAGAAGAATTAGATTTGATGCTCTTTTTTGCAGGAGTCCCTCCAAACAGTTCCCCAACATTTAATGCACACAGTGGATGTTAAACTATTTTAAAGTGATGAATCCTTTTTATTACTGTCCCAAACTCTGTTACTTCTTGCTGTATATCAAGGGGAAATGTATAGCACTGCCAAGGTTTCATGATCCTGAACAGAATACAGTGGAGGAATGTGCTTTATAACGTAGTAATAAGCAATTGCTTGAAATAACATCATAACTTTCTATGAGAAAAACGTTTTGTGCAAATTATTGATTATATAATAGTCTTTAGTAAAATTTACTTTGCTTCTGTCATGAATTTTAAAATATGAGGCCTTAAGTGGTCAGGTACTTCACTTGCATTTGTGCTAGTAACATAAAATTTCTAGACCTCAAGACTACCTGGAAATGTCTACCATGAAGGTGACAAATTAAAGATGTTAGCTCTAGATTAGAGTATATTTCTATGTTCAGCACATCTAATACTCATCTAGACCCATTGCAAGGCTGCAAGAAAAATGCACATACTCTTTGGTCATAGAAGATAATTCAGAATTTTGTTATTTCTGTTATGATAAGTATTGTTTTTCCCCTGCATGTATTTAGTCTGCATATGTGCCTTTTGTAGCTCTGTGGGAATAAGTGTTTTATGAAATGCACCGTCAAAGAACATTCCCTACTTACTATTATCAGAAGTTCCCCTGAAGTTTGGGTAACCACTCCATTTTTGTTGGTTTTCTTCTTAGAAAAGTACTGCGGGGAGGTAGGGGTAGTAGCTGGCAGCGGGGGACGGGACATTTATTTAGCCTATTCACATACTGAAGTTCTGTTTGAGATTAAAGCATTAATTAAGGTTAGGAAAGATCACATGTCAAAGCACAGAGTGACGTGTTGCGTATTATGACATCTTAAATATATACAGATTGATCAGCCGTGACGATCTTTGTCTCCTCCATGTAAATATTTCTAGTTGTTTTGTATTACAAGTAGTGAGATTATTAACTGTTATCTGTAATCAATACATCATTCTAAGTTATGAACCTTGTTCATGTAAATGATAGACATAGCTATTAAAATACAAGCTGAATTGGTATTTTTTTTTGATCGGGATAAAAAGTTGTGCATTTTAGGGATCATCTACCAGGAGACCATAACCTTGTCCAATGCCATTGTAGCAGTGAAATCCATCCTGCTGATGTAACCGCAGAGGTGGGCTGGTTTTTTCCTAACTCAAGGTGTTTGCACCAACGTTTTGTACGGATATGGCAATCGCGGGTGAAGGAAAGTCTCTTTTTCTCTTGTCCCCTGCTCCTCTGTGCTGATTTGCATATACATGTCAAATCCAGCCCTGCCAGTTTTTATGGTATTGAGGAAAACAAAATGACCTTTTCTCAAGTTCTTCGCCGTGGGAAGGTCCTTGCGTTCGAGCGTTGCGGTGGGGGAAGAGGCTGGCAGAGCCGTCGCTCGCTGATTGCGCCGCCGATGCTCGCAACAGTTTGATGCGTTCGAATACACTAAACCCTGTCGGCTCCCCTGTTATAATTGCGTCTGTGCTCAAGGCTACTATAGTTAGGCTACATTAAATCTCATTGTCAGTCAGGCCGCATAAGGCTCAGGAAGCTCCCGGGCTGGAGCTGGGCAATGTGATGTTGCTCCAGAGCAACTTCGCTGGCTGCTCCTTGCCTGTCTTCCCTCAGACCACTACATTGCTCTGTGCATAATGGACACCCCTTACATAAATTATGTAACTCCGTTTCTCCCCCTGTCTGACAGACACGGTTTGCTTAAAAATAAATATAAGCCTGGTTATCGAGGTTGTCCGGCCTTCTTTTCAGCCAGCTGCATGCATTATTCGTTGTATGAGCCAAACAACAACAAAATGCCACTAATTATGTTATCAACCTACATATCATGTGTATATGCATACATGTAGCAGATAGGTTGTGTATACCTACCATGTATGAGAAAATACAGGAGCTTTCAGCAGGGCTTCTATCAAAATAATTATCCAAGCAATTATCTGTGCTATTCAGCTAACTTTTGCATGCAGTGGTGTTTCTGTGCTTTTGTGTTCGTCAACCTTCTTGCTTTGAGTTCTCTTAGGAACTATTAGACTGACAGTTTTCAAATTGTGCAGAAAAGACAAAGAAAGAGAAAAGGGCTTTTTATAGAAGATTGTGCCTTTATCGCAGGTAGTTAATAAGTATTAATATCATTAAAAAATCAATGGGTTAAATGCAGCTTTATCATTTTAACCGGTGCACAGAATTCAGTCCTGCGCGGCTTCCCTGCGCTTTCAGGAGGTCGTCTTAGCAAGAGCCTCCGCGCGGCAGTTCTCTTCCTCCCAACTGCAACACTGCGTCTAGCTCCCCTCTGCTCTCGCCCCGCAAAAACCGCTCACGCTGCTGTGGATTCCACAGGCAGCATTCCCGGCCCTGTGGATGCAAGCAGGAACACTAACAAACTTTCCCTGACGCTTGCACTTCAGGATCATTTTGTCACCCAGCTCTAAGATTAACAATAATAATTTTTAATGTTGTGGCTTTTTGGCCTCTGTACATTTATAGAATTAAATATATTTAAAGTGTTGGCTCTTCAAAGAATGCTTATGTAGGCTGATGAACTACCGTTACCAAGACTTTGGGCAGTAGCATCTCTCACATGTTATGTATGGACAGAAGAGAGCACACTCACAATTATACCCTTTAAAAATTATATATATAAATAAGTGTGTATATTCAGTTTCTTCTTTTGTGTGAGGATTTGTTTAGTTCTTGAGTTTATTATAATAAAACTGTTTTCATTTTAAGAATGTAGGCTTTGTTTAGTGATAACCTTTGTATTATGCAAAGGAAAACCTTGCAAAGAATAATCCAGCGATTCGTCTTTTATGAAAAAGTTCAGTAGTGTGGTGTGGCAGTTTTCTTTTAGTGTGTGATGGGTGGGGAGAGAAGGATAGTTCATAGGTGGGAATCTCAACTAATACATTTATATTTGGCCATTGTTGTCTCCCTCCCAGTTACTGGAAAAGCCTTGAGAAAAGTAAACCATTTGCTTTTGTACTGTCATATTTGATTTGGGCTATATTCTTACTGTTGTTTGAAGCTAACATGAAACACGGTGTCTGCATGACCCATTTTAGCAGCCCATTATCATAATTTCAGTGTCGTATGGCCACTGAGTTAATGTACTTACAAATGACAGAGAAAGTGTGTTACATGACCTTAGGGTTTTCAAAAATTAAATGACGTAGGAGGTCATATTTCAGTGAATTGTTAGGGAGAAGGGGTTGGAGGGGGGCTGTAGGGATTTGTTTGTTTGTTTGTTTTTGTTTTGTTTTCCTTTTTTTCTTCTTATGTTGTCATAGTTTGGAACAACAGCAAGATGCATTTATTCTTCAGAAGACAAAACTACTAAAAGTTTAAGCTTTTTCAATGCCTGGATTTTATCCATTAATGTAGTGTTTTGGGGTAATATGGAGGTCTGCACCTAGTCTATTTTAATTACTTTTGGCATCAGCATTTGTCTTCTTCCGTGATATAATTATCTTAAATTGTCTTTTTTATTCACATACTTTGCTTTGTATGTATTTTATTTTTTTGTTTCTTGGTTTGTTCTAGTGTTTTTTTAAAGTAATGACTGTGAATGAAAGCAATAAAGCAAGTATGTTTCCTGAATTCTGCTACAATGAGGTGTTTTATGGTCGATCATGTGATGCGATAGCACTGAGAATAATTTTGGTTTGAAAAATAATCTTTATAAAAAATGGCTTTCTTAATTGGAGTTTAAACCAGATCTGAGCGGGCTTCTTAATTTAACAAGTGGCACTGGCATTTTCTCAGTGTACAGTGTCCCCATACTTCCCAAATTTTATGGTGTCATGAACTTACATTGCTGAAACCCACCATAGCGAGTGATTGATGTTTCTTTCATCACGGAAGGGGTTACACTGAGGGTAAACCACAGTGGCTGTGATATATGTCCAGTAAATGAGGAAACGGCAGGAGAAACCGCAAACATGTAGTCCAAGTGGCGTATCCTCACCTTTCCCTCATAAAGTTGGGTTTTGAAACCAAAACCCTGGCCTGTCTTTCTCTTACCCTTGCAAAGTTGGAAGTCCCGTAGGCAGTGCTCTCTTTGAAAGGCCTCTTCACAGCTCTTGTGCTTTCACTAGAATTTGTACCAACAAACAAAATGTTTTGGCACGACAGAAGTCTGGATAATTGTAAAAAACCTTTGTTGTGATTAGTATAGTCCCTGAAACTATGTGAAAATCAGTAACAGTCCTGTAATTTTATTGAAGGACTTATTTGGCGATGCTGGAAACGTAAAGCGGAAAAAGAGTCCACCTGAGTTCTCTTTCACTTGCCGCCCCCAGCTGACGTGCTTTCCGGCGCGTGAGTCAGGATCCCTGGCTGCAAGGCTTAAACAGAAGATCCGTGGTAGGTTGCAGTTTGGCTGAGAAGATGACTTGTACAGATATTATTCTGATTTAGAAACCTTATCCAGGCAGAAGACACGTTTAAGTCAGTGGAAATTTTGTCTGAACAAGTTTTGGAGGATGAACCAGTGTGCTTTGTTCAGCAGGTATTGAAACTCCTCCAGTCTGTGACCCTATTGACACAAGCTGTATTATTTAAAGTTACTCATTTTGAGAACGCTCCTGAATGTAATCTTAACA
>NW_028289173.1:3512500-3552500 GCF_059628265.1 Tinamus guttatus
AGACGGGGAGAGAGAGAGAGAGAAAGAGGCTTCAGGCTCTAGTGCTTCCTTCCAGGTGTCTTCGTCTGCATGATTTCATCTGTGAACCATAATCAACTTCCTTAATGAAATACGTAATTAACATATTATAATTGTGGTAAAGATGATTTTGACAGAAATCATTTTCCATATCTAATACTATGCTAATTTAATCTGTTCCTCACTCCCCGACATGACCTTTAGTGATTAAGTTTCATGGCAGAATTGTTTTTTTTTTTTTTTTTTGTGGTGGATTGATTTATTCACGGGAGTTGATACCTCTCTCCCTTCCTGGCTGTCATTTTTCTGTGTGCCTTTGATATGAAAGAGGAACGCAGTGATGAGTGGACATATGGGCAAAAGAATGGGGTTATGTTCTGTGTGGGGTCCTAAATGCTGATTACCAAATGATTCTATGCAGGAAATGACACAACAAACTTTGTCATCAGGTAAAAATATCTATAGCAAATCTCAGTGGAAAAAAAGATACTGTTCGGTAGGCATAGCAGAACAAAGAAAGATTCATCAGACAACAGTTATGTATAACCAGAATGTTTATATCCTTCTAAATGCAAAATCACTTTCCAAACTTTTTTTTTTTTTTTTTAAATGAAAGACATGCCAGTGACACTGTAGAGAAGACTTGGTAGCACTTGGCTGCCTCATGTCAAAGTGGCAATTTCTGAGTTGGCTCCAGAGAGCTGGCAGGGAGTCGATGCTGGAGGAGAGAGCAAGTTCATCAGGCCAAGGTAGAAAGTGGATACTAGAGGGAATATCACATTCCCCATTTACTTCCCTACCACGATAATTTACTTTTGATGACCACAGTCAAAAAATAAAGAGGACATCATCTTGTTGTGGGCACTCTCCAACTCTTTTTTGTCTAGAAGGGAAATGAAAGCTTTTCTGTGAACTATCCCAATCCTTGTAAAAAATCTGGGATACATTTGTTCTGAGATATGGAGGCTATTTATTTTTTATGGAAAGGAGGCAGAGTGAGGATAATAATACAGAACGTAAAGCTGGAATATGCATTTTCATGCCACTGCAGCTTTGTTCCTCACAATACATTTGCCAGTGTTTGGGCAAGCCTGCTTTGTAACTATCATCACAGGCGTTTCCGTTATGAAATTATTCTGCAACTGAATGGATCTTATTACCAGGAAGTCTGTGCTATCTTAAATTATTCTTTTTCTTCCGGGTGCTAATAATACCCTTCAACAATTAGTAGACGGTTGTCATGATAACCTCCCATCTCCATTTACTCCTCTCTTAGCCAAGCACTTTTATTCTTTGATTTTAAACCCCCTCTAACTGAACCTCCTCCATGTTGTCAGGATCCTCCTGGTAATGAAGTGCACAAAGCTGAGCACGGTGTTCTAGGTATGGTTTATGTTAGTGACAGAAAGAAGGACTTTTGCTTCCATACATTAGATGTAAAAAGTCCCTAGCAGTGGCTGGCCAAAGTCATGTTCATACACTGCCATATCACACCATATCGCCCTTATGTGTTATGCTTTGAGGCATTAACACTTTTCCCTTTTCAAGCTTCTTCCAGTTGGATTGTTGTGTTGTTTTATGATCTCCTATGCTCCACCTTGTGTTACTTCAGTTTAATTCTTAATTGATCCTGTTTGTCTAATCTTGGAAGTTTTTTTTTTTTTACTCCAATCCTAATTTCTAACAGTTGTCCAGCTACATTAAAAATTATAGCATAATCTGTGCATGATCAGTTTTCTGCAATCTAATTAGATCTGTTCAATTATACGGAATGAAAAAGAAATCAAACAGTTGATGAATATGATAATGTTTATCTTAATGAAGCATTATTTGAGCAATAGAATCCTGATAAAGTGTTGGAAAAAATACTATGAAGTAAATTTCCATATATAAATATGTGCTTGTACTTTCTAGTAGAACTTGGAGTATTTAGCATTTAGAAGAATAAAAAAGGATACAGAGAAGAAAGACAAAAGTCAAAGACTTCTGTGCTTGAAAAGACAGACTACGGCTCATCAAGCTGTAAAGAGATGAGACAGAAGGATCTGATACACTTCTATAAAATCATGGGTAGCACGCGGAAAGTGCACAGAAAACAATTTGCTGTTTTTCACAATAAAAGAATGAGACAGCAGCAAATAAAATGAGTAGGTAGGAGGTTAAGACAAAAAAAAAGTATGCATATAGTGACTAAACTCATGACCACAAATTGTTGTTGTTGCTGGTGTTCAGATAGGTTCCAAATGTGACTAGATAAATCAAGGCTATGTAATATGAAGAAATAGGTCCAGGTTAAGAAGTCCCTAAAGAACAGATTTCAGGAAACTGGAATGCAAAAAATAGAGGAAATATTATTGTGTCTTTTCCTTGTTCTTACATTTTCCCCATTGCAGGGATGTTCATTCTGATTTTCAACATGTCGTGATTTTATTCCAGGTTTGTAACCTCAGGATTGCAAGGACTGCTTTCAAAATATGTCCCTAAGATATTTACTGACTGCAAAAAGAAGCAAAAGAAACTCAAGATTTGCCCATCTCTTTCATAATCAGGAGTAGAAGGGGGAAATCATAGTTTTTAATGCTTGTACACAAAGGCTTATCAATGAAGAATAATAATTTTAGTAAAGTATAGATTAACAACTTTCACTGCTGATGCCACATCAGTATTGGGTTCCTTAAAATCTTCATGATGCTAGGACTGGCATTGGAGAGGCAAAGATCCAGTCTCCGCTTATTCTCATGGAGTACTGGTACGGCAGCTGCCTAACAGTGCAGCAGATCAAGTATGAGCTTCATTGGGCAGATCTGTGCTGGGAAGCTGCCTGTACAATGCTCCAGACTGCCTGCCTCTATTTAGGTTATACTATTAATTAATCTAGACTATTTATGTCTAACTCTTTCATTGCACAGAAGTCACATATACATTTCAGAGAGTGAAGGGACTATTTCCAATAGCCTAAACTAAAAGCATGATATTAAACTAAATACATTAACATAAATATTTCCCTTGAAAGAGTTTACAGAAAAATCTTGGTAGTGAAAAGTGACATATAGTCTTAGGTTCCGTTTGGCAGTTCAGTATTAATACATGAAAGAAGTTGAGAATTACAGTTTTGGGCTCATTCCTCATTTGGTACACCCTAACATTTGGTTCCACACTGTTTTACACGAGTCGATGACCAGTCCCAAACTAACTGGACCAAAAAAAAAAAAAAAAAGTCTCCAAATCTAATTTTGTATATTTTATTCAAGATTATGAAATTAAGCAGGAAAATCTATTTGAAATGATGGCTGATGAGATTCAACATTGTAAATCTTAACGTGTTTTATTCGTCATTTTAAAAAGTCACTTTTAAGTAATTTAGTGTCTTTTTATGGGTATGTTTCAATTTAAGTTTGTAAAGCTCATTCATCTCTGCTGAATTCTAAGATATGCAGGTGCAATTCCAATAGAATCGCAGTATCTTTTCTGTTCTTAGCTAGCTACAGTTTTAACTGGACTACATGCATTCTGCTCCATTTTTTACATATACTGCACTTGGTTAGAAAATTTATATGGTGAACCCATTTTCTTTGTTTCCAAAGAAACGTTTTGAGCGTGGAGGACAAATTTCATTCTGTTGGAGACTACAATGCAGTTAATGGAGTTCACAGTAAAATAAGACCTGAAAGGCAGGGAAAAGAGAGACTATTGGTGACTCAGAAATATACAGATCTTGTATCATTTCCAGCCCTGGCTTCCCTAGGGAAACTGTTGTATGTGTTCTGCCCATTTCTGGATTAGTACTTCTTCCCACAGCGCAATTTTCAACATACTCATATATCGCCTTGAACATCTTTGGATCACTTGGCAAGTCCTGAAATGTTCATGTGGGCTGAGAAAGTCGTAGACACTTCAATCAACATTCTTCATAGACTCCTGAGTTACAAGGCAGTTTGTACATTTGGTATCCCATGTTGTCCATCCAATAACTCTGCCATAGCCAAGGAAATTAAATCTAAAATCAGTAAAATGGAACTGTGTTATATATATGAGCAGCATGTCATGATTTTTCTGCCTTGAAAAGGCACTGTGGTGAGTCACTAGAGTTATATGATGTCTCTAAGTGGCCTTCATGAAACAACTAAGCAGGTTCTCAGGGAGGCATGGGTGTTATAAGATGAATTTGAAAAGGAAATACAATAGTAGAAGTTATGGATCCGATTTTAAAAGGTTAGGTATCTTACAGCTTTAAAAATCTGGCCCTGTTTGCCTGTGTTTCTTCTGCATTTGGTGGTGGGGAGAAAGAGGGAAGTGAGGGGATAGTTAAAGATGTCAGCACAAGGAAGTTGCCAAGTTAGCATGGATTTGTAATGGCCTTCTTCATAGCTCTTTTACCTTAGGGATCTTTTTTAAAAGAAAAACCTATATTGCACCACTCTGTTTCAAGCATTCATCAACTCATGTAACAGAATTTTCTACAGCATAACATAATGTTAAACACTGAAATAGTAAACAAATACAGCACACTGAACTACAATTACACTATCCTACCTCCCCACAAATAATTGTGGGGAGTTAAGAGGCAGGTAGAAGCTGATAATATGGGAATAAATACATACCTCCATGACGAAACATTGCAAAATAAGTTATTCTGTAATGATATTAGGCCACTCATTAAAACTGAGCTGCCAGTCCTGGAATGCAGGATTTACTACAGGACCTTATGGGAAGGAAAAATACAGTTTGTGTCATAATGCTCTGTGCTCAAATACTTTAGCCTACCGAGAGACTTGAATTCTGTAGCCATTAGTGTGTCTGACTGTAGGGTAACATTTAAATATCAGTTCCGTATGACTAGAGATGTGTCAATAATTCTAAAGATAGAGATGTGTCAAGAAGTAGTTGGCTGAGTCAGCTAACTGCAGTATTTGCTGACTCTTACAGTTGTATGCACTCACGGAGCCACTTCCATTCAACACTTCAATTTTGTTGGTGTACTGATAAATTGACAACACATATGGTACTGCATCTAATTTGGAGATGAATTGTATTCATTTTCATTTCAGCTCAAACACCATGCAGTATAACAACATTGTGCTTAAGCAAAGCAGCCCAGTTACATCAAGGAGAAAACACTTATCTTCAGTGTGCTTCTCAATTTGCTGTGTGATTTTCTGCTGGCAGCTGCACCAGTATACCTCCAGGAACAACCTCCTGTAAATTAAAATACTGGAATAAAATCAGGTGTTGCTGAGGGAAGAACTGGGTCCACTGTAGGTATATCTGGCTTATTCATGTGTGGTTTGAAGGGATGTTGGCAGAAAAAAAGTAATCCACAGACTTTTTTTAGGGTTAAGTGTACCTTCAATTATTAATGCCAGAATAGTTTTAAAGAGTCGATTTACTTTTCTGCAGCTATGCAGCTGACTTGGATCCTGAAAGATGGCCACAATTCTCTGCTCAGTCCTCTCAGTTTTGCTTTCTGATTTTTGTTCATCAGCACAGCTTGGCTTCCCACAGCACTGAGGAAAGAGTGAATAAAAGAAGTAGTTTCTAGAATTGCTTGAAAAATATTATCTTTTTCCCATTCACTGTGCACTAATACATCCAAGCACCTTTCTCACTCAGTTCCATGGATACTCCCTGTAGTAACATGGATGGTAGATGGCTGTTGCAGAGTTAGACTGGTAACCAGGCCACGCAAGAAGAATGTAGCATCCAGTTTCTTACTTGTGGCATCAAGAAACCTCTTTATTTTCATCAGATCTTTACTGAAGAAAACTACTTCTCTCCTGCAACTTGAGGCCTTTCTTGCTCTAAAGAAAATGTATGTCCCCTGTCTTTGTCCCTTTGCAAATTTCCATCTTTGGACTGACCAAAGTTTAAATCAAGGTAGTACTAATCACAAGTACAACCGATAACTAATGCTTCCTTTAACTTGAATGTTTACTGGAAAGTCATAGGCAAAGACACCACATGTTTCTCTGTTAGTCCCAAATAAATGACAAAAATCTAACCAAGATTTCAATTAATGTGGGAGGATTCTCTTCAAAAAGGACTCAAAGCACAACTGAAAAGCTGATATTCTTAAATCTCCATTTCACAGTTTGCCAAAGAAGAGCACTCACCCTGTTAGTGTTCCATTAAACTGCCCTCGCCTTTCCCCAATACTCAAACATAACTTAAGCTGAATAGTATTCTTAGAAGATCACATGCTTTGTTATCTCATACAAAAGAAAGCATGAATTCCCAAGTTAGTGTCTTAGCAGAGAGAAGACTCTATCTTGTGTTTTATATTGCAAAATTCCACGGTTTGAGATGGTCAGAATATTTTCCCAGTGGCATATTTTTCCATCTGAAGAAAAGCATTTCATCAAAATTGAACCTTTCTGAAGGAAAATGACAAAAATTCACCTAAAAAACTCAGAATAAAATGCCTCAGTAATAATTTTCTTTCTCAAATGAGAATCCTTTCTTTTCTTGGTCACTCTTTGTACCTAATCAGCTGACTACATGAGCAGCCAGTCACAGGCATATGATTCCTCTCATATTTAAGAAAATAGACAACCAAGGATGACTGAGAAATCTATTTGGACTCAGGACTCCCATCCAACCAGGAGTCCTCTCAAAAATAAACTTTCTGCTGGGAATTTCCACCTTCTTGTAGAAGAAATTCTTAGTAATTATAGTAATAGATGTAGTGCAGAGTCAAAGGCCTTTGCTTGGTGCTGAAGGTGTGCACTTTTTAAAATGATGCATAACCTAATTGTAGATTTTAACCTACAATTTCTTTTTTTTTTTCTCTAATCTTCCGTGTAATTGTATACCAAGAACGAGCCTCGTATCTGCAGCTGGACTGATTTTCACATGTAGACCACCTTAAAGTATATATATTTTAGTTCTTTGCTTCTTAAAAATAAAATCAAATAATAATAACAGGGTTTTTTTCTTTCATCATGTTGGAAAGTTTATGTATTCTTATCCCCTCCTCCACAACTCCTTTAGGGATTATTTAATTATGGTCTTGTAGAAAGCTCTGCTGTATGGGATTTGGGTTTATGGGAAGTTCAGTTTTGCCTTTTCTTTTCTTTTATTTCTGCTGAGGGTCTCTTATGCAACATTTGACTGTTTTATTTTTATGATTTAAAGCAATAAATTGTGTTTTAGAGAAAGAAAGGAGACAAGGTCTTTTTTGAATTTGCCTTTGTATTTCCTAGAGAACTGAATGCAAGCAATAATTTTTGACTGTAACTTATATATATATTTTTGAGGGGGTGGAGGAAGGAAATTACTACCTACTTTTTATATGCATATATATTTTTTAACAAAGCAATAGGGATTTATATGGACACAATTGTTTAGAAAGTCCCAGAAGAATCATTCTGAGATGATGTGAAGTTATACATATATGCAAGTCTTTCAAAAAGTCCACATGGCCTGCAGTTCTCAGATTTTAAAAAGCTTCTAAATGTTATACACATAAAAAAAATGTTTAGAAAAATGACATATTTTTATTACTTTTATCTGACAATCTAATTGAGTCCCAGGCCATGCATATATCAAAAAGCCGTTATCAGCAGTGGCTTAATGCAAGGGAGGGGCACCCATCCCTCCCCATCTCTTTCGCTTAGCCTCAGGGCTTGGCTTCTTCATGTGAAAGGTGTCTAAAGACAGAGAAAAATCTTTACAGCACTGAATATAGCAGGAAAACAAATCTCTTCCCACCCACTACCACAACAAAAATATTCTCTTTTATTCAGTGAAACAATTCAGAATTATGAGTTGCCTTTGACAAATACAACCCATAAGGGTTTTGTCATATAAATCACACACTGTATGACCCTAAGACATTTTTCTATTATTTAATATTTAAAGAAGGATTTGCACAATGGTGACACCATGCCAATCCTAAACCCATTTAAATCTTTAACTAGCAAGTTTTTAATCAGGGGGCGAGTAGGTGAAATAGTCTCTGCTGAGCAACACTTATTTTTCACTGAATAGATGCAATTTTATTCTGTTCTCCATAAGAATTGTTGACCGTCTAATTATGGTAGCAGTAGGCAATTTACATACTGAGCAAAACCAAATTATTATAGGCCAAATAGATGAAGCTTTTTTTTTCTACTTTGAGAACTAAGAGCATAATTCATATTAATGGCTGAATGAGTGCAGATAAAATAAGAGCCAACCTGAGTCTCTGAAAAGAAATCGAATAGAGCTAAAGCAAATCTTTTTGCGTACAGACTAGTTGCTCTCGTAGCAGAGAAGTTCATTTTTGGGTCACATACTGCCCTCAAACAACTGGGTTAGTTAAGGTCAGTCAGTCTATGGCCACTGACTGATAAAAGCATCCTGACTGTAGCAGTTAGGAGTATTTCTAGCACCATACATCATGTCATATGTACCAAGAACAATTTGGATAAATCCCCAGCTCTATGTAATCTCCAAAAGCAGGAAAGGTCAAAAGTTTTCTTCTTGCTACAGGATACTCTGCTTCTATATGTATGTCAAATTAGATTGCACATATGACAAGATACAGAGATTGCTCATGAAATCCTTTTATTTGACATGTATTAAATGGCATACAGCATTCAGAGAGCTGATAGACCCTGAGGCCAAAAATGGAGTTTAGATTAAGTTTGTCTTTCTAACTAAAGATAAGTATGTTTAAAACAGATATGCTAGCAGTTCCATAGCATTGAGGAAAAAAAATATTGCTAATTTGGTACTATTTGATGAAAAAATAATCAAGTTCAAGAAGAAAATTTGCTTTTATGAAACAAAATATTTCAACATTTTAAGATTCAAATTTTTAAAAAATCATATTTTTAAAATACACTATACATTTTAATTAACATTGAAAGGAAAATTTAACAGAAAATTAAATTTAAACCAAAGCAAAAATTGTTTTTTTTAAGATAATTTCTACCTTTTAAGTGGTTTTCAGTCTATCTTTAATGAATACATCATTTCAATTGAAAAATATACCCAAATCAAAATGTTTATTTTAATTGAGATATTTTCCATGTATCGCAGTAATTGCAGTTCTTTAAGCACAACACCTTTGGTGAATTTTCTTCCAAGTCTCACTAGCTCATTGATAAAGTTTTATTCAGAGCACCTATAAAACATCTGAATTTATTGATTCAAAAAAAAATCATGAAAATGCTAATGGCAGATTTTGTTTGTTTGCTTTTATTATTTTTATTTGACACCATTATAATAAGGAGCTATTACAAGCTTGGATTTGATTTTGGGGCTGGCAAGTAATACCTTAAACCTGAAATGCCTTTTTATTTTCAGTTTTGCCATAAAGCCAAAGTAACAACAACAAAAAATCCTTAAAAAACATTTTTCAATAATTTTAACTAGCTGTTCAATTCTGATCCTGCTGCTTAATGTTGATATTACATAATAAAACAACTAAAACACCACACTAAACAGCTTCTCATAGATTCACTGACTACTGCACTGTCTAAACTGGCAAAAAGCCACTTACACAGCCCTTTCTCCTGACTTCAGCGGGGCATATTAGAAGATTATCTGTATTTTTGTGCAAAAACTAAAGCCTCCAAACTTTATCCTTAAAACTGAAATGCTACTCCTCTCTTTACAGTTCAAGATTATTAGGTTATCTATGTTATGTTATGCATTTTATTATTGATCATGTTATGAATTTTGGATTATGATCTTAATGTAACGTATTGGCCCTGCAGATCTTTACTGAGTCCCTTTTGGTTTCATGCAAGATGAAGTCTTGTTTGCAATGAAATCAATGGCAAAACTCCTTTGTCTTCAACAACCCTAGAACATTTGCCATCCAAACATTCAAATCAGGAAAAAATAAACCTTCATATTTACTGGATCTAACTACTAGAAACAATTTATCAAGTTTTTAGGCAGGGAATCCAGTCTGCCTGTTCTATTAGTTTTCCTTACAATTCAAACTTTTAAAATATATTATAAACTCATTTTTGGCTTTTCCTAACACTTTTAACTTGATTATTAAAATGATTGAGAAAATATGTTCTTTTGCCTTCTTCTGAAGTCTTTCGACAACTAGACTTTTTGCATCTGTGTGTGTGCGCATGTATGTTTGTGTATATTTGTGCATGTTCCAGATATAATTGCTATGTATGTAACAGCAGTCACTAGAAAAACACAGGCCAATGCCTGTTTTTCTCACACAGATCTAGGTTCACATTAGGAACTTGTGAATAAGGCCTCTATAAAAAGTTTGGTCAATAAGTGTTTAATACAGATATTGACAAAGTTTTATAGGATCTTGATTCATAAAGGACTAGCGCTAGCACTATTAAGCACTATTCATGATTTGCATTCTAAATCACCTTGCAAACTGATGGCACTTATCTGAGAGGAAAGTTAAAAAGTTAACTGTAGAGCAGTCTCTGTTCAGGAAAGTAACTGATTAAGCACCAAAGTAACAGAACTATAAAGGGGATTTATGTTACTTCAAAACAACTTGTCTAATTGAAAGAAAAAATATTTATGCCAAGCTGGAGGAATGAATGTGTTTATGCTTTTAGTTTATTTTTCAGTGGCATGATCCTATGCATCTTTCCACAAAGGCATGGAGTTCTCCAGGTGATGTTTGCAGGCTCTGAGGAATATATGCAGATAGTAGGCATGCCTTGGATATGCTATCCTCATTCTGTGACCCTCTTCAGGAGTTTCCTGTAAGTATTTTGAAATGGGGCTGTGAGACATATTCAGATCTGCGTATAGATCCTCCACCTTATAGGAGGAGTTCAAGATCTCTGAGAGCCAGCCTTACTTGTAAAGAGGCAGTAAGTGCCTCTGTCTTTGCTTTGTTTGTTGTGACTGGGGCTTCTGGCCCACTTAGCAGCAAGCCCGCATTTTCCCTAGATTTCTTTTTGCTAATTATGTACTTAAGGAAGCCTTGGTACTCCTCGCATCCCTTGTCAGTGTCAGCTCCATGTGGACTTAGCTTGTGAGTCACTTGTCCCTGGATCCACCTCTTGTATATGTTTTTTACATTAGAGGTTACTCAAAAGACTAAGTGGAGAGAAGATGTTCAGTTCTTGCTTGCAGGTGTTAATGTGTGTAACTTGACTCTATGGAAAAGATAGGGCAATCATAAAAATATCCATATATTCAGGAAGGAGGTAAAACATTTTTTTGTGAATTGCATGGCTTTCATTGTAGCAGTGTAGAAGTTTTGATATTTTAAACACAGGAGATGGGACCAAGGAGATGGGAAGTTAAGTTGGAAGGAGCTCAGCAAAAAAGCCTCCTGAAAAATCTTACAATGGAATTGTTAGAGATAAACCTTTTATCTCAGATTTACGGAAGGAAACAAAAGAGGAAAAATCACATACTATTCACCTCTCAAGATTTCAGTTACAGAATATATTTCCACATGGTGGACAAACCTATGGCAAAACAGATAACAGGAGACAGATGAGCCCTGAGAAGCAAAGAAAGCTAAAGTATCCATGTTACTGATCTCCATAAGACAAGGATATGAATGCCTACACATGTGCATATGCACTAGCAAACTTTAACTTACCTGCTGACAAGAGCCTGCTCTGACAGCTGTTCATTTAGCTGGAGTGCGTTTTGTACATGGCTACAAAAAAATATGAGCCTGCCTATTTGATAGACAGTCTCTTTACTGTTGTGTAGGAAGAACAAAGTGTTTTTTTTTTTTTTTTTTTTTTTTGCATTTGACCCCTTCCACTTCATAAACTTGTACGAACAGTGAGAATTGTTCAAAGAGCATGGATTTATGCCATTAAAACACTGCAGTCCACCACACATTCTTATAATGTGAACTGAACATAATGTGTTTAGCAAGTCCTTCAAAAAAAACCTGCATTTGTGTATTTCATTATCTTTACCTGTAATTGATGGTCATAATCCTTACCTTTGTACAAATCTTTTCCCTTCTACTGCTAAGATGGAGGAGGCAGGGAGACTTACGTCTGAACTGGGGCTCAGTATATTGTAGTTGCTTCCAATATTTGTAAATACTCAGTATTTCTACATTGGAATCAAATGTCTCATTCTCCAGTTTTTCTGCACCCCAGGTTCATTTTTATAAAATAATTAAATGTATTAAACAAGGTTGCTGAATTATAATCAATATTATTATGTCAAAAAACCTGTCATGACACACTTTCATTAACATGACTATACTCACTCCTGTATTGTTTATGCCAGTTTCCAAATCTGTCTTATCTCCTATAGCAGATTTTGATCACAGCAACTTCTAGAGAACAGCAAAACCTTCACATTTACTCTCTAGGCTTATTTCCTTTCTCAGTAAAACAATGCTTTCTTCTTCAAGTCATACCTTTTCTGCATAGTTTGTGGACAGACATTGTCACATGTTTGTATATAGCAAAATGCTTCAAAGCTGTTTGAAGGCCCTATGCATTGTGGCAACACAAAAATGTAAGTATATCTTAGCCCTTTTGATGTGTGGGATGGATTTGTAATTATTCATTTTGCTGGCTAAAACCTGGATACTACAAATCTCATGCACCCAATTAGTCTTTAGTTATTGAAGACAGAGGGACTTTTGGTTTGGGTAGAGTCAATTTATATCAATCTTCGTTCGCAATATTGGCTTTTTAGTTTTATATTCTTCATATATCTTGGATACCAGCCCACATCTAAATTGACAGATGCTGGAGAGCTCTATCATATCCGGATCCAGAATCTTGTTATGCCCTAGTCTCGTACAGGGGCCACAGCTGAGGGTTCCTAGCCTCCCCGCCTCCCCCATCACACATATGCTCCATTTCTCTTTCCTCACAAGGGAGAAACCCCAAACCAAGAAACAGCCACAGAAACCCAGATCATTTGTCCAACAAGGAGTGTTAGAAAACAGGACCCTTCAACACATCACTGTCCACAGTCCCTTAGAAGAAACCTTGTTCTTCGGACATGTAGTATCAGGAAGCCCAAAACTTGCTTGCTTTTTCCAAAATAACTTACAGTCAAAATGTAGGGAAAGGGGAGCTATCTTCCCAATCTCCCAACTCTGCCAGCAACAAGGGGCAACAAAGCTGGTCCCCAGAAGAAGCAGTGTGATCTACCCTGTCATGAACTTCAAGGCATTCTGACTCATGTTTCACTTTGCTTGCTACAGCTTTTTTTGGAACCCAGCACATTCAGGCAATATTTGTATAGTGCCAAGAAAGCCTAGAGTGCTTGAGGTCTGAACTGTTTTCTGTCATACTAAATAGGGTCTTCCCATTTACATTACTACCAGCTGAGCCAGCCTCTTAAGTGTAGCTAAATATTATTAGTCATTATGGAGAGAAATTTAACTCTTGCCACTTAGAGAATTTTTATATTTATGGCTTAAAGAACAGAATTACCTGATTTCATCAGTTATTATCCACTAGTATATTCTTCATTTTCTATCTAGTGCTACCGGTTTATTATATTGACCTCATTTTCACTGTCACTGCAGTTTAACTTCTATATTTATATTTCACAGATATTTTCTATAATTTAAAAAATTGCAGCTACAGTACGAGAGCAATAGCAGTCACATAGTAAGCTTTTCATTCAGATCATAGTGAGTGTTCCCAGTTTAAGGACTCAAGAGGAGACAACCTGCACAAAATCAAGCTAAACTGATATGAAAATCCTGGAGTCATTTCCTCCTGTAATCTGAAGTTTTAGATTTTCTTAAACTGTGGTCTACAGAGATCTTGGGATGTTACACCAAAAAGGCAAATTGATAAAATGCTATCTTCTCCTGTAAAGTAAAAACCAAAGAAAGACAGATACATTTTCCTGCTACTGTCTTGACAGCAATGACAATTACCATATATCACCAAGGCAAGTAAATCAGAGAAAAAGCTTGTGCATCTACATGGCTTGATAAGCAAGCTCTCTATATCATGTGTTAGGCTGTGCTTAGAGTTTTGGGAAACATTAGGGAAGGGAAGGGTTTTTTTAGTAGGTATGAAAACATAAAGGAAAAACAGATAGGGTTGTGGATACATAGAGTCATGTATACTTTGTTATAGAATCAGATCCAGAGGTTATTGTCTATATAATTTCTTTAAACTGAAAGAAATTATTACAGGCACGTTTTTCCTGCATACTACGGTATTTATCCATCCATAACATCATATCAGTGTCATAAATTGGACGTGCATCTTTGCCATGCTATCTTGATTTAGATAAACTAGGATTGTATGTGTAGCCTCAGACATCAGTGGACAGATGAAAATCAACCTTTAGTCTGAACCACCGATGGTTCTTCCTTCTGTTTTGCTAAAAGTAAGCTCGGTTGATGAAGAGCGACAGTAACAAGCTACAGCACTGTTTCATTTATGCAGGTCTAGTTGTAAGGAGGATTATATTCTTATCACTTGCATTTTAAAGTTCCTACGTCGTCTTCTCTGATGACTGGTTTGCTTTTCTGTTTGGTTCTGGCAGGCTAGTCAGCCTCAGGAACTTAAGTAGCATCTGCTAATTGCACAAGTGACAGTCACTGTAGATGCAGTTCAGCAGATGCCTCCAGGGATTCTGAAAGTTTAATCACCTGACGCCCTGTAGGGCTAAAAAGAATCAGTGTGAGGAAGAAGTAGAGGATTCTTTCAAATGTCCCACAGTAACAGGAAGGAAACATGCAAACCCTAACACAAGTTAGAGTTTAGTTTGCTTGAGAGCAAACAAGCTAGTTAATATGAGAGCATCAAAGACCTCTGAGGAGAAAAGATAAGAGTACTTCAACAATGCAAGAACATGTAGGATATCTCAAAGAAAATGACTGCAGTACATTATTAACTTTCTGAGCCAAAATCCAAGGACTAGATTCTTAGAGGACTAAATAATAATAAAATAGGTTAAATACTGTTGAGAAAAAATATATATTTAAAATTTACAAAATTACTACTTGCAAGGTTTGGGGCAAGGAGGACATTCGTAAGGTTCAGACTGTAATCTAGACAACCAAGCTGGAGAGCTCTGCGAGTATCTAAAAGTCTGACGCAATATTTCAGACCCGGTATTAAAACTAAGGAAGGGTAACAAGGCAGCTACTTAATTGGAAATTAATTTTAGACATTCACTAATTCAGACCTAGGAAGATTAATTTTCTAGTGGAAATGTTTATATCAGAGAAATAGCATAATTTTAACCCATTTGATTTAAACTCTGTTTCAGAAATGTAATCAACTACTTTAGGGGGTTTAATTCTTGTATTAATAAATTATCAGAGCAAATGAAACACTTAGGACTAAACTAATCCAAGTGTTTTTATTAAGAATCTGAAAACACCAAATATGTTTAGCTGGTGTGGTTTATCTAAAGACCTCACCAAAGTGGAATGACAACCCTCAATTTATACTGCCTTTCACAACATTTCAACATTTGCTTTAGTAAATTGCTTCCATCTCTGCATCTTTGCTCTTTTAAGGATATATATATAAAAGATTATATGTATAATATAAGATTATATATATATACATATATGATTTCCCTTCTTCTACACAGTTTGGAAAGTTATTCTAAATTTTACTCTGCAAAGATACAGCATTCTTCAAAATTCATATGAGCAGCAACATCTCCTTTAGGATTGGCAATTGCTGAAAAACAGGCCTGCAACAACTGAGCTATCCAGATGTGAAACTGAGCAAAAGATTGCTCATTTGTTCATGCATCCTAAACTTCCTCTCGCTCTCTATTTTGATATATATATGTTCAAATGCCTATTCATTTGCTTTGTTTTGGCCTTAGTCCAGGATAATATTTTAATATATGTTTGACTTAAAGTTACTTGAGAAGATCTGAGAAGATCTTACCACAATAGTGAGTGTTTGTACAATGGTGGCCAGTCAGACTATATAACTAGAGTAGGATGAAAGCATGTAGAGAGGGAAAGAGGAAGTCTTTTTTTTTCCTGCATGGTACTGCTTCTGCTTTTCTTTTTGGACTCAGCTAATTCTTCTTTCTTGTCTTTTTCAAGTTTACATCAGAATTCAGGGAAAAAAGAAAAAGGAAAATGTGTTTACGTCCAAGAGATTTTACAAGTATTCAGAAAGAATTCTGTTTTCTACAGGTCAGACCTCCAAATCTTTCAAGATTAAATGGATCTAGCACTTACCTAGAGTTCAAAAGCTCATTCCTTTCTATAACTTTTTCCAAAGCTGAAATATTTTCTTTTTACTGGGTAGCTAACAGTTTGGGTATAAAATCCATTAAAATTTACAGCATATGTATTAAAGTTTCTGATTTAAATTTTGTCAGCAAGACGGTTGTAACTAGTTTTAACTTTAGGTTATATTTTTCACAGGGTAAGTTAATAACTTGGGTCTGACTAAGCTTATTAACCTGCTTAAAAACCTGATTTCCTTTGTGTTCAAATACCTGTGATTTGAAGCAATGGCACTATCAAACAAAACAAACAATCAAAATCAGTCCTCCTCTCCCAGGAACAGCCAACGGTTCAAGACTCAGCAGAGTTTTTCTTCTAGGAGTAGCCCTGCTTTTCTGTGTGTTGAAGAAAGCAAATACCTTGCCTTAGAGTCTGGAATGAAACTCCTCCTGCAGGTCGCTAAAGGAAGATTTAGGGATAGAACACCTGTAGCTTTACCTGTGATGGTCTGCTGTCTCCTTTGGAGCTTTTCAGACTTTCTTTGGGGTCTTGCTGCTTCTTGATTCTTTTGTTTGTTGTTTGTTTGTGGTTGTGTGTGTGTTTTTTTTTTTTTTTAAGATATGATATGAGAATCTGACATCTGAGATCTTTATAATCTGCAGGACACAGTCTTCCAAAATGCAGTGCCTGTGCAATAAACATCTCACTTCTTTAGCTGCTGAGGCATGAGTCCAAGCCATACTCTGGTCTTATACTCAAAGATGCTTTCAGTCAACTCAGCTGAGAATAGCTGGTCTTTCCACTTGCAGAGTTAAAGATGACTAGAGATGAACAATGAGCACAAGACCACCTTCTGTGTTCTCACTTGTGCGACCCAAGTCAAGAATCTGTGCTGATGACTTCTCTACATAAAGGAAAACTGGCACATCTTCTCTGAACACAATTATTTTAGAATGTTCCATCTTTGCTGAGAAAATCAAATCAGAAATTATGAAAATTAACTTGCAAAAAATATGAAAAAAGAACTTGAAACAGACCTGTAATTATCCCAAATGAAAATTAATTAAATGAAATAGTGACTTTGTTTGATGGGAGAAGATAATGGATACAGAGCCTCAATAGGGTGCAGCTGAGTCAGTTCCCATGTTTCCTGGTAGTCATGACAAGACATGACAGTTTCTCTGTGGGAGAAGAATAATAATCTCCCTTCAACTGTAAGTACACCTAAACCTGATTCTAGTCTAGAGCAAAGCTGTACCCAGTAATTACAGTCTGCATCTTCTGTATCTAGCTCTTAAAAACCTGGTATTGCAGTTTCATATTTTCTAATGCATTTATTCATATGGCACTTAGAAGAGAGAGTGATATTAGCCTTCTATTATGGTAGAGAAAATTAAGTGTAGATGGTCATTGAGACTTACATGAGGGGACATTCCATGGCTTTTATCTGGTCCCATTGCTTAGGCTTCCTTTCTGTGAAAATTACTCTTGCACTTCATTCTGCCAAAGAGATTTAGAGACAAAGATGATGACCCACAGCATTGTACAGTCTGCTAAAACTTGAAGAATGAGAGTTAACACTCCCTGAAGCTAAGGAAGGCATTGAAAGTAGGTTTCCCAGATCTGGAGTGAATGCCCTAATTACAGTGCAATTGAAGAGGTGGGGATCGTCTAGTATCTCTTGATAATGTTATGCTTTGCATTAAACTCAGCCAGGTCAGGTGCTGAGGCAAGTCCAAAATATGTCTACCATATCCAGCCCATGTCAAAGGAGACTTTGTCATAGTTTATGAGTGCTACCTAGGCTCAAATATAACATAAATACCAAACCACTCACACCTGCTAAAATAATGGTACTTCTGGTTATGCATAGAAGCAGGACTTTGTATTAGAGGAAATTTATTTGTGAAAATATTGCCATCAATGAACTTGAAAATTTAGGTTTTGACTTGGAAACCTACATTTCATCTTTGTCCCACTGTGATTAGCCCTCTGTCAGAACACAAAACTGGGCCAATTACCTTCCTCACAACTGGATTCTTTTTCCTCCATGCAACAAAAGGAAGCATTTGTAGATCGCTCAAGATTCCTTTGCAGTCATATGTGCATTTATGCACCACTGACAGATATGCAATACAGTAAATCAGATTCTCAGCTGTGAATGTCTGTATTTGTCCAAGCAGAGCATGTTGGCTAATCAGAGAATTAGCTAGGACTCCCTGGTCCCTAGTCTTTCTCTGTACTAAAACCGCCTAAAGTGCCTGGAGGGTTTTACAAAATTCTACGTTCTGGCAACACCTTTAAAGCAATTATCATGGAGTTTCTGAGTACAATGAAATCCAACCATGCCTTTGAGATGATCCCCTGCTTTATTTTGAAGGAGTAAAGGAGTTAGGAGAGGAGGTGGCTATTCCTGCAACATATGCACTGAGGATTCCACATAGTTCTTTCAAATAAGAGCAAAAAATTTGATATGTCACTCATGAATGGTCACAGTCAAAAACGTAGTTTATCTTGGTGGATGCCTCTCCATCTCATTCCCCCACTCACCCCTAATTAATCTTTCATTCCTCTGAGTCTAATTGCTTGATTTTGGATGTGAATTTATCATAATTCCATTGCTCATAGAAAATCTGAATATAATCAGACCTTGTCTGATTTCAGTATATCTGTCATGGTAGAGGTAAAAAGGAGGAGAAGGAGAAAAAAGTAGTGGGAAGAAAAAAGGTAGAGATCTTATATTCTTACCTCAAAACAAAAGAATGAATTATTTGTATTGGATCTGATCTTTTCCTTAAAAGAAAAGACACAATCCAGAGTTCAACAGCAAATCTGGATCTAAATAGTAAAAAGATAGATATGTTATTCTGTTGAACCTGCTAGATTCATGTTCAATGGTAATTCTAAGATTTAATCTTATTAATGTGAGTATATCAGTTCATTCTACTAAATTTTTGCCGAAATGTCTAATCAAAAGAGTTTAAGAACAAAAGTAATATTTGCATGAATTATTTAGCAGAACCCAAGCTCTGCGTGTGTCTGTACTTGCAGATTCCAAAGAAGGACACAGCATTGCCTAATCAACAGTTATGTTTTTGGGTTGCTAGATTCAGTTCTCTGGCCTGCTGGACTTCAGATATCATCTGTGGAGTGTAGTTTTCTGATGGGACTCCTCAACACCAAGCGTTTCTAGCCTCCGATCTTCTGTTGTGAACACAATACGAAAACAGATGAACACCAAACTAGATTCATTCTTTCCTTCATCCTGCCATCAATCTTTAAAGGTAAGTCTATAACATAATGGACATTATAAATGAAAAGACAATTTGAATTAAATCAACTTCTTTATGTTTCTGTCCTATACACTTAATGTTAGAAAATATTGCATGTCTGAAAATTACAAAATATTTAACCATGTCCTACCTGACATGGTAGGACTGTATACCTGAACTGTATTTTACTCATCAATTTCATCCTGTACTTAGGCAGCATCCCCTGCAGTTCTGCCTTGCTATGAACAGATGAGGGCCTAATTCGCAGTGCTAAGAATTATAGCTGTTCTTTAGCTGTACACTCTTCATTGCAATTTTTGAGCTGTGTGGAGGTGCTTTCAAAAAGATGCCAGGAGATTTATGAGGAAGGGAAAAACACAAATGTTGTTATCAATTATGATTTGTATTAAAATAATGTTCTGAAGCCAGAGACTGCAGCTTTGTTATGGTGGGCACTGTGCTATCATGTAGTGAAAAACAGTATTTACTCCATAGAATTTGCAGCCTTAACATAAGGAAACAGCCTTAACATGAGAGAAAAGGTGAATGAGCATGAATGTATGTGAGAAGAAAACACAGACGGTGCTGGGACAATGAGAACCAACCTCAGCACATGGGTTTTCTGGTCACTGCCAGGTGCTCCAAAGAAGAACAGAAACTGAAGACTCTTGTTGACAAAGATGTAGAGGAGAGCAGAGGTGCCAACAGGAAGACTAACCTGGTGGGTAGTGAAAGATTATGCTGAATTTTCCTAGGCTGTTGTGACTGGCACAGTGTCAGTGAGGCAGCCCACTGCCCAAGAGCTCTCTGTACAAGCAACAGTTTAGTGCTGGACTGCAAAATTTATTCCCCGGATTAATTAAATGAAAAAGACAAACTGCCATCAATATTGAGTTGTACAAAAATGCTTCAGTTGTTTCCTTTACCTCTAACCCTTCTTCCACCATCTCTGCAGGGTCATCTTAAATGAGGAGAACAGATCTATTTTAAAATCAGGGCAGGGATAAAATGAAGTAACACTTGTACATACGCCCCAAAATTATGCTATCTCAGCTCTGTCTCCTGTTGTTTCTGCAGTGCTGGCAACTCTGAATATTTTAATGTGAAACTTACACTATTTCAGTGCAATTAAAATGGCGTTGGAAAGCTCCATTTTTGTGAAAAGTTCTGAGATTTGGACTTGCTTCAATTTGGAGTGAATCCATATGTTATGTTCTTGGAATTTCCTGTAGGAAATACCATTTTTCAACAGACTCCACTCTGCAACGTAAGACAAGGCTCATTGGCAGCAAAGCATGAAGGAGCCTCTGTCACCATCTTTGTTTTAGTTATTCTTTGGATAAATCGAAGTTTGCCAGCCCTGTAGGTAAGAAGACTTGTTTGTTTCATATAAACTACTGACTCTCAGGTGTTATATTTCTCAGTCATTACTAGCCTTCAAATTTGCAAAGGGTCTTCTATTCTACTATACTGTATCTTATGCTCAGCTCTTTCAAATTCATGGAGATAGACCAGAAAAGGCTACATTTTCTATATTTGGTATACTCTTTAAAAATGGGGCATGTTGTTTTTCTGTTTGTAAAACTCTAAAACATACTCATAGGTTAGCTGAAATGGTTCCAAGAATGCCAAGTAATCATAAAGGTCATTTGATAGATTCATGAGCTATTTCTAAGGCAAGTGAGGAAGTCTTTATTTAAGATTAACCTTACCCAGGTTGATCCTGGTGATATGTTGCATTCTTTAAGTCCTTTGGGATGAAGGCACTAAACAACTGGAACAATTATATGCAGTATGGAAATATCTGCTTTACACATAGATTGGTAGATATTGTACTCTCATGTCTGAATATATTTCTCCGTACTGGTTCAGCTCATAACTTATTATGAACATTTTTTATTCTTTCTTGCTAGCATATGTCTGCTTTTATTTCATCCATTATTGGCACATGTATCCTCACAACATAATACCATAGCGGCCATTTTAGTATAACAGATGGGCAAGAGGATTATTTGTCTTTATACTTCATTTAGAAACCACATTTTGTTTATATTTTGTATTGACATTAAAAAGCTTTTCAACCAATGGGGCTTTTCTTCTGTGTTATTTTCAATTTATTTTATTTTTTAGTGATCCAAAAAGGCACACATTTTTTTCCTGCTTCAAGAACAGAATGATAGCACTGCCTGGGGGTTACCCATAGCAGTGTGCTAACTTCCAATGCAAATCAAACACAATGGCTGATGAAGAGGAGATACAAAATTGCTACTGTATCATTGAAAATAAAACTTAAACATGCAATTCACAGGCTGCATGCTAGAAAATGACAAGAGGAAAAAAAAAGAAATAACAAATCCCAGGGAAAAAAAAGTAACATATTCCTCGCAAATCAAAATGAATTTTTAATCAGATGTACTTTCATTGCGATTTTTGTACTACGCTCAAGCAGATATATAAAGCTGAGAATAGTTTATTGTTTTGGGGAAGCAAGGAATGAGATTGTATATAGTTGCATGGGGTTTGTCCCATTCTTTGACATTTAAAGCACTGGAAGTTCAGACTTTAGATGTGGAATCAAAGAGGATGTCCCTCGAAGGGAGAACCCTCCTTGGGCTTTCCATATGCCAGGATTTCACATTTTAGCAATCACTATATAAAACTAAAGCTAAACTACTGTCCTTAATTTGTATTTCTGCAGAACATTAAAATCTGCGGGTTTTGATCAGCCAGATCTTGCACTTTAGGGATCCAGGTCAGAATTTTATCATCTCTGATTCTGGAAGCAATTTATAGGTGAATAAAAATATATATTTTGAGCTCCTTTTGTTCATGAAAATCATGAGCAGAAACTGCATTGTTTATCTATTCATTAGTTATTTTATAGTTAAAATCATTGTTGATTGGTACTAATGACCAATTAAAGGTGAGATGATAAAGTCAGGTTAAGATACACATCAGAAGCATTTTAGGAACATTTAGCTAAAATTAAATCTTTGTAAGGGAATATTGTGACCTCTACCAAGACAATATAATCCTACTTATACGAGTCCATGTGTGGTTTCTCCAAAAGATTATATAAACCAATATATAAACCAATATAAACCAATACTAGAAGGATGCAAAACTGTACATTACATAACATCATTGTTTTCTATTGCATAACAGAGAGAAACAGAATGTTTTTATATTTGATTTGGTTTTGGTTTGCTTTGTTTAGTTGGTACAGGATAGCTCAAACTGAGAGTAGAAAAGGCAAAAAACTTGCATTTATAAATTATAACAAGTGGTTTTTTTGTTTGTTTTTGTGGACTGCTTTTAACATTCAACTAACTGAGTTTTATAATGTTCATATTTGAAATACACTGAATGAAATTTATTATCAAAATATGATAGAGCAGTTGTGGGCTGCAATTTAATTTTCCTAATGACATCACTGTAATACATTAAAGAAACCTCAACATTTTCATATTTTCCCTTGTTTTTTTTGTCCAGTCTCAGACTTTTCATGTCATGGAAACAAATATATGGGAACATAAGTACTGGTAATACTAAACTTTTGAATGTTGCTATTCCTGTAGCTTGTCAATTACTTCTAGAAAGTTTGGGTTATCTAAAAATGTTTCTGTTTGATTCATCTTCTCCCTCAGCCCTTTCTGATTTTCTGGATTTCCTGGTTATTCAACTGAGCACAAATTGCTGTTCATACAGATGCACTGCCATGATTTCTGATTTGCAGGCTGTCACTCCCATTAATAACCTACTAGGCTGTCATGCTGTCATTCCTTGTTGCTGCAACGATTTGTTTCAAACACAGGGGCTGATTCATGAAGAATAAAAAAAGCAGTTGTCCTGTTTTACAGGAACCTCAAAATATTTATGCAGAAGATGTGTGAAAAGCACACACACCACTTTTATCCTGAAGAATGAGATTGCCAAATACCCAACTTGTTTTTCTGAGAACAGAAAGAATATAGGCTGAATCCTCCACTCTTTTTTTTTATATGAGAGCATAACATTTTTAATAAAATCTTCCTCTTCTAAAATTTCCCAATTTCAGTATCAGAGCTATAGTATGATAATTCCCCAGGATAAAGTAATGACTTAAAAACTGGTATCAAAGCAGATTTTAGGATTTTTATTATTATTTCTTGCCCTGTTGTTCTCAGAAGTATAAAATTGCAGCTATTTTAGAAACAAAAGAGAAAAATATATCAATGCCATTCAGTCTTTTGTTTTCCCTTCCTGATTCACAGGTATTTGGCCAAATTTCACTCTTAGTGGTACTGGTGCAGTCTCATTGACTCTTACGGGCTTGTGCTTCTGAAAATGAGAAAACAACGTGGTCCACTGGATTAATTGTTCAATATTTCTTTATACTGTTGGGCAACTGTGTGTCTGTCTGTGTTTGTGAAAGGTCAGGTAATTTTCAGGATGGGCAAAACCTTGCTGATGAATGAAGCAACACTTACTTCTATCCAGAACAGAAAACAAACCTGAATCAAAACCTAGAATCAAAACCTAGAAAGGCTTTGTCCCATCTGCAGGAATGCAGAAACTCCCCTTGACCTGCAAACTAGATACAGGCAGTTCATTTGACAGAGTGAACCTGGTGACCAAGTGATAGCAGAGCCATTCCTCTCGCAGCACCTTTTATTTTCAAAGCTTCCTCGAGCATGGGCAACACACTGAGATGTCTCCCAGGGAGGAGGACGGCCCCTCCTGAAACACTTCATCCCAGCATTGGCATCCTAGTTCACATACTCCTTGTGTTTAGAGGAGGCTGGAGCTGCCAGGAGCTGAGCTCCTGCCCTTTTTCTGCAGCTGAGTCCCAGGGTTGGCACCTTTCCTGGAGAAATATGCAGAAGAACGTTTCTGAAGAATGGAGAACAAAACAGGATGCTAACGTAAATCAAAACTGGAGTAGAAAGGGGATATGGAGTTATTTGGATCTCAGCTGCAGTGCTGGCTCCCAGTTTCTCATTTCCCCCTCTGCCATCCTCAGGCTGCTTCTCTCCAGCCCAAATCTGCTCTGTTTCAGCGAAGTTCCTGCTCTCCTGCTCATCTCCCCATGCTGTGCTCTGTCTGCTTTGAGTACTACCTGCAGACGGCTGCTAATGAGTGAAGTACTTTAAAACACCTACTTAAAAATACTTAAGTCATTAAGCTGACTTTGTACACTGTAATTTAAACTAATATTTTAAAGAGGCAGACTCCCAATTACAGCACCATTGTTATCTGCCATGAGACTTGCATATTAACCCACTTGAAAATGTGTCCCTGCCAAACAGTATCAGCAGCCAGTCTCAAACCTGTCAATGCCATGGTATTTCCTAAATTGATGTTTAATTAATGAAGTACTATAGCAACAGGTTTTCTCTCTCTTTTTTAATTTGATCTCCATGGCATTATAGGAACCTAAAGCTTCCACTAGGCATATATTCCTACCGTTTCCTTGTCAGAGGAAATGTATATTCATTTTAGACTTGCAGAGGCAATTATAGTAGCCACCAGTTGCCTACAGCAGCTAATCAAAGTGATAACCTGCAAGTTCTCAACTCCCTATGAGACAACCCACTTGCCTCCAGCTGATGAATGCCAAAAGAGCAGCATGGGCCCAACAGTAATGACACTGTCATCTAAGAGAAGTTTTTAACTAACCCATAGTTTTATAAAGACTCTATTAACATCTCATAAAAAGGGGTCTAGATAAAACATTCTAATAGGATTTTCTTTAAAAGGGAAATACCAGCCCTGATGTAACTGTCTGTTGTAAAATATTAAGCTGGAATTTGCCTCCTTGTAACCTTTGTGCCTCTCATGTTGTGAAAAGTGATGAAATCTTTCCCCAGTTGTCTTCAAGAGTGTGACTAGCTTCTGACTAATATCCTATCATGTCCTTGCCCAAGTCCAGCCACACACTCAAGCACAAGCTTCATCTTAAACAAATGCACAATGCCATGGATTTCAAGGGCTTAATGTTAAGCATATGGGAGCTCTGTAGAAAAGTGAGCTATAATAATACCAGAAACTCGTACCCCAGACTGCTAGTTTCCATATTAAGCCATTTGGCCTCCAACAGCAATTCAGCACAACAAATTTACAAAGAAAAAGAAAACAGTGTTTATAAACAAACCACAATTATTTACTAAAGGAAGAAATTCAGCACCTTGGTAGTTTTTAGGTTTTTGTACATAACCGGTCTCTTGATCTTACTGAAATTCTATCATTTAAGAACATACATGTATGTAGCAATGATGTAGCCCTCTCCACATTTTGACAAAAAAAAAAACAGTATGAAAGATACACTTTTTTTTTCTTTGTTTTATTGCATTAGCATATTTCAGTGTTCAGTGCATAAAAATTTACTGAATAAATAAACTGAGTGAAAATGTTTGAAGGCTGCTCCTAGGAAGACCTTTATTTGATTTAGTATCATAGATTCTGCAACCAAACAAACAGAAAAGAAATTTCATATTTTCAATCAGATCCTTAAAAAAAAAAAAAAAAAAAACAAGGAAATTCCTTCCCCTCTGAAATGTAAAAGCTACTCATATGAAGAAATTCTCAGCATTTATACTGTTATTCTAATCTAGTTATTAAGTCTGAGGTTTCTCTTTAAGGCTTCCGGCCAGGTTTTGACATTGGAATTCAGGATATTCTAATTAGGCTCTGATCCCACAGGAAATGTTTCTGGCTTCTTCAGTGTGATGTGAATCCTGGAGGACTCTAGTCTGTAGGCTGCAAGGAGAATGGCCTAGGTTAGTACAATTTCCTATCCATGTTGCACTCATCATCCAGGGAACGGACTTCTGTTCTACCATTTCCTAGTCTCATTAAAAAGTTGGTAAGTTTTTAAAGACTATGGTTTCTTTCTTTCTTTTTTTTTTTTTAATTGTCCCCATCTGCTAACATTGTTCTGGTACTCCATAATAATACAGCAAGAGGAGATCCCATCTTGGGAGCTCAGAGCATACCCAGCTTAAAGATCAATACCAACTCAGCAATGTCAGGAAAAAAAAAATAACATTTTTTTCCATACCAAGACTGAGGAGAAATAGTTTATCTTAATGTGAGCTGTACAAAAAGTCTCCCTCTCTCCCCAAGGAGAAAAAATCTCTCCAAGGAGAACCTGGGCTGAGAAGGCAAAGTCTGGCCACGGTTCTGCTGGTGCCACATTTGGCCTTTTCGCAGGTCAGGGTATACCCCTCTGCAAGAAGGATTGTACCCAAAAAATCCCAACATATTCCCATCCACACCTCCCTTCCCATGCTGGAGCAGGCTTCATGGTTGCTCCTTTTCTGTTAGGGAGGCAAAATTAGGGTGGCGGAGCAGTAGAGAGTGGGTGAGCCAAAGGGCTAGGGCTCTCCAGCAGGAGCAGGCGCTCATGGTGCACAGAGAACTGCTTGGGTATAGCCACGACTGGCACAGGGAGCTGTCTTCCTCTGAAAAATACATCTGAAGAGGATACAATTGAAGCAAAAAGGATATATATAACTTTGGCAGTTTAGTGTTGGCTATTTTTATCTTTCAATAGATTAAAACGGGCCTAAATAAATGGATTTAATAGGTGTAAGGCAGGTATAGTAGACAAAATAAAATGAAAAATACCCTTTAATACTTAATAGACAGCTCATCCCCTCACTGTATATTTGCACTATATATTTGCTCATGTGGGCCATATTTCTTCAGTGGTCCTCAGTACACCAATAATATCTGAAGCCCAGAAACTCTTTGCTTGTCATGCTTTCATGACTTCCTGACTTTGCCTGGGGGCTCATGATAGGCCTGGCTATGAATTCATTTTCTGTGGGACAGACTTCTAGTAAATGACCCCAATCTGATGTGACGAAATGCTGAAACTCTAGTAATTCTTTCTTTTCAGTGGGAGTTACACAGGCCTGTACCGGGCTTCTTATCTCCATATCTCCTTGGCAACTTCAGTAGACTATAGGAAAGCAAAATTTCACTTCACTCTGGTTTTTTTTTTTTTTCCCTTCTTTTCCCCAATTTCTACCAGTGATGAATACAGTTGGAAAAGTGATCATATAAAAGACGCTCTTTTACTCAACAGTATTTGTGGAAAGTCAGAATCAGTGATTTTCTAGGGTTGTTAAAGAGCAAAAGTACATTTCTAATATATTTCTTTTTCTCAGAGAATTATCCTATAGCTCACATGATAGGAGAAGAGTATGGATTCTAGTCTGGTCGGTTTGGGAATAGAAGGCGGTAACTGCCCGGAAAACGGGACAATATTTCCATGAAAATTTTGTTATTTCTGTTTTATATTACAAACTCTAGAAACACAAATGCACACAAAGATGTGCAACTGTAAACTTCAAAAATTTCTGATTTATCTTTTGAGGCAATGATTAGCTAAATTCTACATTGAGGACCAAACCCTGTTCTGATAAATGTTTTACATGAACTATAAGAAAGTTATATCTTCTCTGTCACGAGAAAAATCTGAAGACAGTTCAGATGTAAATGGCACCAAATTTGCCTTCTATAATCTTTCTGCAAATAAAGACCCCCACGGAAAGAACAATTTTCCTTTCCAGTCCAAATGAAATACCTTTTAGAAACTGCATGTATTTGATCTGAGCTACTGAAAGACAATCAAAATTATTCTCACAATTATATTTCTACAGCCACTTTTCAGGGTAAAATAAAATTTAAATTTGGTCACTCTTTAGAGTATTGAGTAAGATGGACATCCTTTGTATTTTCAGATATCAATTGAAATAAGATTGTTCTCTTAAAATCTTGTTTTGTTTTCCTCCAACAGTACAGAGAGATGACATCTAACAGATGATCTCAGCTGTCAGCTTTACACAACCATATCTGTAGACTTCAGACTATTATCTGTAATCAATAGCTATAGCATCATGCTAATAAAATTATAGTACCTTCCATATAATTACACTTACATTCAAATATATCCCATTCCATTCAGAACATATATCAATGGAGTAAATCTTTGTAAGTTAGTAATTCTCAATAGAGAGCAAAGAAGGTCAGATTTGTGTTTCCAAAGGAATTATGGTTCAAAAATACTTTTGTTTTTAGCTAACCTCTTAATATTGTCATCTTATTTGATTTTAAAAGAAACTGCTCTTCATAAAAATTTGAAAAAATTGCCCTGCTATTCCTGATTGTGTTTCTCTTTATTTTTCTAATAAATAAAATTCTCTTGGTTATACTTACAAAATTGAACATAACATAGTTTATCACACACTGAGTTTGTTACTTAGGGTCAGAAATTAGTGAGCACTTTAGGAATCACAGTTGCTTATAAATCAACCAAGATGAAATTTTCATGTCAGCATAAAGAGGTTTGTGTTGTACTTCTCATATTGTGCTTCCCCCATTTAGTTTCAGGGTACTGCCTTTCTCTGCTCCTTCTGTGTTCTCTTCCTATTCTCTCATTTCCTGGTCTTCTAGTCTCTCCAGCTTTCTCCTTTAACTTTTTCTATTTAACTTTTCTTCTCTCTTTTTTTTTATTTTTTACTTCATTTTATTCACAGTACTGATAGCAAAAGGAGTATTCTATGCCAAATAGTGTTTTTATTGGTATTAAAATGACTTCTTTTTTATGTTTTCCCTTTGTAAAGCTACTCTGATGCCTTGGTTATATCACAGACCAGATTTTAGTGCTACCATGACTTTCCCCTATGTACATAATTAAATCCTGAGTCCCAGTAACCCTGCTGTTATGAAAAGGAAAAAAAAATCCTTACAAAGGAAAGAAAGATGCCAATATGCAGGCACCTGGACATGTTTCACACAAGTCATTGATGCAGTTTAAGTACATTAAAAAACATCTCTGGACAAGCAGCTACAGGTAGGAAATGAAGGGCATTATAAAAGGACTGATAGCATCAGCCTTTATTTTTTTTCCTGTATGATTTACATGTGCAGACTCTTGGCAAGAGCTACCACATTTCTAGAAAAAGTTGCTTTCTTCCAAAGTTCAGTGCTTATGGTCAAAGTTCCAATTTTCAAAGGTTTTCACCACAAAGAATGCTTTTCATCAAAAATTTACAACAAAATTTTTACATTTTCTTTCCCAGCCACTGTTACCTGTAGCTGGGAAACACGTTAGTATTGATGGAAAATACAGCAGTCTAATCCATTGTTTCACTGGACGTTTTCAAGTCAGTTTTACACCACTGAGCATGTCCCTGATGGCAGCACTATGGTCTGGCTGCTGCTGCTGTGGCAGTGCTGGCAGGGTGCAAGTCCGCCAAGGCACAGGCAGATTGCAGTGTGCATAGTCTTCTCCTTGTTCCCTTGGCAGGTAAAGTGAATTTTTTTAGTTTTGTTTCTGTGTTTTGTTTTGTTTTTTTTTCCATTCTGAAAATTAAGAGGAGAGATGAAAAGGAGAGGCAGCTTACCTGTGGCATAATTCCAAGATCCACGCAGAGGGTAGATGCGTTCTGCAAATACGACTGATTCTCTCTGAGGAAAATGATCCTGAGTTGGCCTAACGAGAAAGGGTCATTCAGGTTCCCCTTACATTGGATTCTAGCTGAGTAACATCGAATCTGTGATATCTCCTGAAACTGCAACACAGTGCTGTTATCAAAGTGGATTTAGGTGTTCAAAGCCTACAAAATGGGCATTTGGGGCCAAGAGTTCCTTTTGAGAAAATAGGTTTTGTCCTGAAAGACAAGGATAGTCAGAAGATGGTCAGTGTGTCTTAAGAAATAGCCTACAATTTCATAAGTGCTAGCTAAAGGAATAATATACAGCCAACGAAAAAAATAGAGCCGTCAAGACCCTGAAAGATCTGATTTACAAGAGGTTTTTCTTTTTTCTTTTATTTCTTTTTTTCTTTTCTTTTTTCTTTTTTTTTTTGCTAACTAGACTTAAAAACAAGGTAATCACACCATAATTATAGCTTTGATCAGTTCTCTGCTGAAGACAAAAATGATTCTATGTAGGTCACTTGCTTATGCCTAAGTTTATAAAAACAGACTTATATCAAGATGATATCAATTTAAAATCAGCTGTGGCATACACACAAAATCTGCAACTGTTTCAGGCATTCTCACTAATGGCTTGTTATGTATTTTGCTATAATCTATGTGTATAAATTATGTTTATTGTCTTATAATTAGTAGTACTAACAGTGCATAATATCAATAAGGTCATTAAATATGTAAACAATAAATAATAGTAATATTAATGCCACCAGGCAGCAATGCTTGACAGCGTCATGTATATTCAGTCAGCCTAAGACTATATTTCTCTGCATTTCAACAGCCAGACATGGAACAGTGCCAGTCACTGGTTTAATGAACATCAAGGCAACTGCAGAGGTAGCAATATTGGTTAGCAGTTAGTCCCCCTCCTCCACAAAAAAGACTAACCGAAGATGCAATACCAGTTCTTAAATAAATACAGGGGAGGGGATGGGCTTTTCGTATCCTTTTACCACTGCCCAGTCCGTTCTCCTAGGCAGCAGGTGAGGCCAGACTTCTCTGTTGTGCTACCTGAACTGGTAGACCTCGCTGGCTTGTTATGATAGCTGGAGTGATAGATTTCACTTCTGGATTGTGTACAGATAAATCAAATACAAACAACAATCTATTAAAAACTAAGCAGATGATCCTTTGACACTGGATGCTATAATTCCTAAAACCCTTTTTTAGCAAAGTTCCTTTGGAGGAGGGTGAGTTGGGTTTTCTGTTTGTTTTTCTAATGGGAGCTTCACAGTCTGTTCAGCTTTTGATACCTGTCAAATTTGTCTGGCTGTATTAGAGAGGCAACTGAAGAAAAAACAAATGGTCTGCAATGGAAACCCTGTAGAAGCACTGCACTGGGGCACTATGGGCACTATATTGCCATTATCACTTCAGGTGGAGTGTGGTGGATAAAGGTGCCTTTATGCTTGCTAATCAATGTGAAGTGTTTAAATTTCCCTGTCTCTCCATCTTAGAAAAATCCAGGATTTTTTTATAAAATGAAAATGGAAACTATTGGTTGAAGAAAGGGCAACTTTGTTTTTTTATCTCCGTAACCAGGATGGCACACTGAGATTGATCCTGAAATCGCTAACATTTGGTACATGATTCTGAAGTAAACCGTACCTTTTAAAATTTCCTCAGTTTGTGCATTTGTTCCAGACGAAAGCAGCAAAGCCACTGATTTTTTTTTTGTTCCTTTCTTCCTCTATGTCCTAAGTGAATGACCTTTGTCATTTCAGACTTCATTGCTTGCTATGCAGCAATCTCACATTTAGAGGTCAGGCCACCTTTAACAGATAGTCCCATGTGCAGTGCCCAGAACTTCACCACTGTGTCAGGCATTAATGGGTCTTTTTAGTCACTTAGCAATGTTTCCAACAATGTGAGTATCTAGGGAATTTCTATAGCAAATCCCAAAATATTTAATAACAAATTAAACATTTTAACAATAAAAAAGTATTTTTAGCCAAAATACGAGAGCTTCATCTGTTTTCCAGGCAGCCTACTTATGACACTTTGCTGGACTGAGCTAAACTTGACATGACATTAACAGTATCCCAACAAGTCTTCTATGTCATTCTGCCCAGTTTCTTCTGTTGTCCAATTTCCTAGTCTGTGATGACAGCAACAATATTGTTGGTTCAAGCAAGACTTTCTCCAGCTGATGTATTACCCTGGACAAAACAATGTTTGCTACCTTATCCTACACAGGGTACATGACTACAGAGGATAAAAAAATGCCAGTCCATGTTTGTCACCCAAGACTGCCAAGAAAGGCTTAATGCTGTCTTTGAAAGTGCTCCTTTCCTTGGGTTTTATTTTTAGCTATATTACAACTTTGAAGGTTGGGTGTTTACGGTCAAACTTCTTTGTAACTTTGCTCTAACTAGTCATGGCTACTTTTCTGTCTGCCCACAAAGCAACTCTTTACTCCTGTATTCATGCATTTGATCTCTGTATGTCATTTTGGGATTGCCATTTCCACATATTAATTACTTTTTGATTCTTTTTAACCTTATGGGAATGTCACACCAAAACACTGAGTTTTGTAAAGAAAATTTGCTTTTAGTATCAAAATGGCTGCAAACTAGGGGAAGAATGCATTTAGTCAGGTACATTGGAATAATTAAGTTTTTTTCCAAATCACACCAATTTTTACAGATTTTATTTATCTTCCCTTTTGCAAATGACGTTTCAAAATGTTTGGATACAGGTGACAGAAAAAAAAATATCTTATGGTCATATCTTTAGTTTAAAAGATCACACGCTGTTAATTTCCTTTCAAATTGGTCTTAATTTCATAATGTAGCTAGAAAATTATATTCACATGTCACTGGGAACACCTGCATTTTTAATGTGTTAGGTAGTAACCATGTCATGCTTCCCTTTTGTAATGCACATGTCACAGATATTTGACTTATTGTCTTTTCAACCTACCTAGGTAACTGGGAAAAGCCTGCCAAGCAAATATTTAACTGCTGTTCTCATGATATTGGCCCATGTAACTTGTTTCTTGAACAGTTTTCACAGTCCTCAAAGTTCCTTGGCTATCTCAGCTTCACCAGGCCATTTCTTTTTCTTTATCAGATAACACACCAGCTGTATAAAATCTCTCAAGGTTTCTGTAAAGCCAAATAATGTAACAAAGAACTTCTTTGCAATTCTCTCTTTTCCTCCTTACATCTTCCTCAGTTTCCTCTATCTTTTCTCTTTATTCTATATTTAATTTCTGTTTCCTTGCTCTTTTTTTTCCAGCCTTACAATCAAAAAATTCCTTAGTTTCATCATTCTCTACATGAAACTTCATTCACTTTATTTAATTACATGCTTCCAAGCAGTTTGCATTTTGTACAAGTATGTAAATTGCACAGCATTACTGAGCATAAAAAAGTGCTGAGAAATAAAAGTGATCAAATATGCTCTCATAATCACAAGGAAGTAATAATTAAAATACATGGACAGAGGGAGGTTAGAGAACTGGGTATATGAAAAGGAGAGAGGATGGATGTTTTAATTAACACCAAACTGTCCCATTATGTTGTTAGGCACTGAAGTTTCTAAATAGAATTATTCAGGTGCATAAATTACTATTCCTGGGCATTTCCAAGGCTGGATGTAGCCTAGCCTCCTGCATATGCTCACCTATATTGCATATTGCATCCCACTAGATAAATTTGCATCAACAACCATGCATCAACAAATCAATAGTGCCTTGTTTAGAAGGTTTCCTAGTCTGGGATATGTTCCCAGTCTAGTACATGTCCTTGGAGTGACTAAATCATCCCAAATGACTCCTATCACTTGGATCCTGCTTTCTGAATATTTATCTAATACAAAAGAAAATGCAGAACCAATTATTTTCTCTGCCTGAGGTGAGACTAACCTGTATCTCCACCTCCGCAGACAACGTCCTTTCTAAATACATGCTCTGTGCCTTTCCCTTGGTTTAAAGTATCCTCCTTTGCCTGCATTAGAGCTCATTTGTTGGGAAGATGGGAGAAAAGAGATAGTGTGACCTTACAGCAGGTGTTTCAGTTCACTCACGAGATGGGATAAAGAGGTTTAAATCCCTCAGGTAGGGCAGGAAATTAAACCTGAGAGCGCATCCTATGTGAGTCTGCAAGATTCTAAAATAAATGCTGTGCTGTTACGAAACAGTTTATATGTATGCTGGAGATGAAGCACGGTAGTCCAAAACTAGATAACTCATGTCTTAAAGGATAAATATATTTGGTTGTTCAAATTTCCTATTGGTTAGCTTTGTCTCACAATGTGGCTATTATTGTGGATTCTCTTTTAAGATCTTAGTCCTCTCCATTTATTGTAAGAGGTAACCTGTTTTTTATCTTAAGGTTTTGAATCTTCTAGGCAGCAGTTTAGCATTTAATTCTGGATTTTTTTTCAGGTTGTTGCAAAATGATCATGCGCATCGAACAATTCTGGTGCTTCAAAACACAACAGACAGAACAGGAAGTCTAGATAATGTAATTGTCTAGACTAATCCTATCTAGATAAGATTGTTGATGAAGGGTTTCCTGAAGTTATCTTTTCCATACAAAGCATTACTAATTGATCATTGCTCTAAAGCGTATGCAGAAGCACTGATTTGAAGTTACGTAGTATCACATATACATTCTGCTTGCTACTGTATATCAAGGTGGTACAACACAAGTATTTGTACTGTCACATGTAACCCAAGTATTACCCAGTCCTTTCAAAGATATGACTTTACTAATAATTTAATTAAAGTCAATCTTTTCCTTAGATTGAATATTTTCCTGACACTTCTCCTCAAGACGAGTTGCTCCTAGCTAAGGGATATTAAATAAATCCTATTGACCCATGCCAGACTTCTTTGCTTTGTCTGAAGATCACAGAATCACAGAATGGTTGAGGTTGGAAGGAACCTCTTGGTATCATCTAGTCCCTGCTCCAGCAGGGTCACCTAGAGCACGTGGCACAGGGTGGCATCCAGGCGGGTTTTGAAGATCTCCAGAGAAGGAGACTCCACAACCTCTGTGGGCAGCCTGTTCCAGGGCTCTGTCACCCTCAGAGCTTCATGCTAACAATATATAAGTTCCAAAATCCACGTCATCCATTCATTTTCTAGATCTGAACTATAAACTTCATGTTTGAAACCACTGGCAGAGTTCAGGGACAGTTTTAGGTCCCAAGAAAAAGATCTTTTATTTTCTTTCAGATATTTTCAAGCAGATCCTTTTTAAGTCCTTTTTTTTTTTTCTTTACATGATTTTCCATGCAAAACAATCCACATATGAAGCAGCCTTCTTCCTTTTCTTTCTTTTGCTATTTCATCATCTTGCTGATATTCCATTCCTCTGGTCTTCTTTTCCACCCCTCTATCATTTTCAGCCTCTGCCTTTCAAAGAAGAGTCCTCCTACATACTCTCACTAGAAATATCAAGCTAGATGTTTAACATACGGATCTCTGAAAGTGCTAGATACCCTTTAACTGACAGTGATAGCTCTTCCCTAATTTCTACTGGAGTTGAATTTCCTTGGCACCTTCTACTATCATGCCAGTATACTTAGGAGTTTTCCATTTAAGAGATCAGACTTCACTGTATTTCAACACCTCCCCTGTTTCTGAGGACTGTCTTTTATGTAGCTCCCTTTGCTCTCTTTCAGTCTGCTTAAAATGCTATATTTAGCTATCTTTAATTTTGGAAAACTCCAATTTTTTTAAAAAATGAAATCAGATTTTAATGATTAAGCTATATATACTATAAATGAGCAAAAGCTTCTGGAAGGACAGCCTTATTTGATATTCCAGACTGGAACAAGAACAGATCTTCATTTCTGAGTATGATGATAACTGTTGCTTGAATTTTTCACCCCAAATTCTCAGTTTGGAACCCTGATTGTTCTGATCTTGCGCTCCATGCTCTTTGCCAGAATATTATCAATCTGAGAGGAGAGGCATGGAAACGAGCTCTTCCTCTACAGATGATCAACAGAGGGCATAACTAAGGATGCTAGGCCAAATCCTCAACTAAGGTAATTCACTGTGATTTACTTCACCTGCAAATCTAGCCTTCAACATGGAATTACTGTCGTTAAAATGTTAAATCACTTCTAACCAAGACATAAAAAATGCATTCTGCACTTACTTTCCCATTCATACTTCTTTGAATTTTCCTTGATTTGATTGCCTATTGCTCAGGAGATGGAAGGGACTATTTCCTGAAAGAAAACAAAGCTGATTTTAACACAGAATCTCCTGGATCCCACAAAACAGGTCAAAGTTTGGATAATTATGGGCATCTGACTGATATTCAGATGCTTACACTCCCCAGTGAACTAACTCAATGTGATGGAAATATCTCACACTATTCTTGTGTTTGTCAGCTTGCAGTGTCATTCCAGATGGCAAACACAAAAATAGCATGAAAAGTATCTTTCTGAAATTCAGGCTCTAAAAGAGGTTTGTTAGTCCTACAACAGATTTTCCAAGATGTTCAAATTCTTTATTAATGTAAAACGCCCAAACAGGAGTATCTTGTAAAATCATTATTACAGCAAATTTCAGCCATTACTAATTTAATTACTGGATACTTACTAAAAGGATGTTTATTTCCTCACCACTCTTCTAAGAAATCTAACTCTGTAGATTTTATTCTTTGCTTATCACTACTTTCATTAGAGTAGGAGTATCTTCAGAGCAATAGAACTGTAAGGTCTCAGTTGTTAACATGAAAGTGGGACTGCTTAAATTTGATTACTGTGTTTAATGAAGTGTCACATTTATTTACAAGATGACATGATGAATCACATTACAGTTATTATAAATCAGCTTATAAGAATGGACAAATGGTTCAATAAAGCAATGCATTTACACATCGGAGATGAACACGTTTGGGTTCCATGTCATATTTCCCTTTAAAAAAAAATGGCAGTGCACTATTTACTTTAGCCCAGGAGCTAAATTGGCAATTTACTAAAATAAAATAAAATGAAAAAAAAAAAAAAAAGAAGCGAGAGAGCAAGAAAGAAGAGGAGGTCTGCATTTCATTTTGTACTATACTTTCTGTCTCACTGGCCAAAAATGTCAGATCATTCACATGGACAAATTCAGTTCACCTCCACATATGCATTAATCTTAAGGCCATGCACTTGTGCTATTGCCCTTCTCTTTTTATCCAGTCCTGTTCCACCTCTAACAGAAGACCTGTCCCACAATCATACCAGATATGATATCTTCTGACAAAATCATTTTTGCCTTCTTCATTTACCTGTAAGTTGGATCCTGAACTGGGGTTCAGATTACCCCACACATATCACCCTTAAGATTAAAATAAAATTCCGTCTGCTTGCTTCAGAGCATTACCTTTTCACACTTTCATCACCTTGCTATGTGTGACAGTAGTGACTTGAGTTGCCCAAAGCCTGAAGAAAATCAGAAAGTAAATACGCATCCATCCAGTAGCCCTCCTCCCCCTATTCCCCCTTGGAGCCTTCATTAAAAGGGTCTTAGTTCACTTCCATAGGAAGGAAATTGGCTCATTTGTGTGCTGTACTCTCTCTCTGCCTGACTTGCAAAGGAATTTGTTTGAAACATTTTTTTTTTCAGCACATTTCTGTTTATTTGTGTTTGCCCTGCAGAAATGCTAATGCAGGTTCATTGCATTAAACAGGCCTGATAACATCTGAGTGCACTCACATATGTGTTGCCTGAAAACAGTCACATACTGGGGGGGAGGGTGTGGAGGAGCACATGTGTGTGTTTTGGGGTGTGTGGGAAGGCAGGGGGGACGCTTCCAAGTGGTTGAACTTAGGCTTTCATGCCACATCTGCATTTAGCTCTATTTGAGTGACAGGTGTACATGGATGCCACATCGACTGCCAATATGTTATGAGACCATGGTAACAATCGCTCATCTCTGGGGAGCTATGCTGCCTCGTTTCTCACTATCAGACATGAAAGAAATAATTTCAGGTGCCAGAAAAGGAACTGTGATAAAAGAAAACATTTCGGCTTTCATGGCACTGGAGTTTGCCCTGAGGCAACAGCTTTGATAAAAAAAAGTGTCTCTTTCTTTACATTCACAATTAATCCATGATTATCTACAAGCAATCCTTTGGCCTATAGAATACTGACAGAAAAGTTATTTTTCTTTTTCTTTTTTTTTTTTTATTTCCTTGTACACTTCACCTCTTGTTTTTCCCTGCAACATGCACCTATTGTGTCGCACAACTTTTCAAACCCTGCTCAAGCTGCAGACAGCTTCCCACTCCCGCTTTGGGAAGTTATGTAGATATCAGACATATCTGTGCAGAATAGCTATTGTTAACTGAAATATTAACATAGAATGTTTCTTCAGTTGTGTATTTAAGAAAGATAGAAAAGAGGACTATTATATCACAAGTAAAGGTGAACTGATGCCTCTTTCCTGTGGTGTTCTGTGTCATCAGCGCAAAGAAAACTTTGGTATATTTTTAAAAGCAAGACAATGAGCTTCATTCAAGAGGCGATATTATTCCTCCCTGCATGAATCCACTTTTCTTTAATATTGGCTGGATTCAGTGTTTATTGTGTCCATCTGATATAATCAGAACTGTGCCTCATTGCTGAGGTCAGGTCCTGCCCAAGGACATGCAGGGTCAAACCATAAAACAAATAGCCCAGGCGATCTTCACCTCCCCCTGAGCTTTCACATGCTGGGGGGACAGGCAGCCTCCTCCAGGAGGAGTATGTCACCTCCTTAGAAGAACACTACAATGGTGACTTGGGTCCCATCACCTGGCAGGCATCCCCTGCCTACCTACTTGACCCATTTTCCCCTCCAGGACTCCACTGCTCAGGTCACAAACTGCCTTTCCACCCATATGTATAAAGATACCTTTCCTGAATGCATTTTCTAAAAGAAAATGAGCATTTCTCATTTTGGCAGCTGGTTAAGCTAAGTTCTACAAGCCGCAAACGCGCCGCCCCACGAGAGCTCCCTGGGGTTCAGCGGTGGCCGTGCAGCTGCGCCTGCGGCACCCATGAGCAGCTCTTCTGCTTGCCCGCGGCAACGTGGCCCTGTGTGCCCCTGCCTCGCCCTGCAAGCTCCCTGCACCTCCCACATCACCCACATCCCTCAGGCGCCCCCAGGCACAGGCAACACTTCCTCTTGGCTGCATCCATGAGGCGCTGCGTGGCGGGAAGGGGGTCCCTGTCGCACCTCCACCTCACCCCAAGGGATCCCTGCTTGAAGGGCTGTGCACACCCTCCTTTCACTCTCGATGTCGTAGATCACCCAGGGAAAGGACAAGTAGAAATGAGCTAGGACACAACCCCTTGCTCCCAAGGCCCAAAGCCTCCCTCCTCCCAGTTTCATCTTCCCACATCCCCACCCACTTCTCCTTGCTCCTTGTTCCCAACACTCAACACTGGTGCAAGCTGGTACCTCATCCCACATGGTTCGCCCACAGCTGCTTTGCATCAGGGCCAAGCTCTGGTCTGCGCCATCAGCAAACAAACATCAGAAACAGAGGTGTCTTGGGTGGCAATGCAGTCCCTCTATGCGGGCATTCGAAGACGTGTCTAGATCTGAAGCTGTCTCCAGTGGCGAGGAGCCTGCAGAGCCATGGCTTGACGTGCTGCTATTTGCTTTTTGTCGGGGGAGCCCCTATGTCATCTGAACGATGTAGCAAATCTACCAGCCATCTTACAAATGTGATGTATACTCAAAAAGAGGTACCCTCATTGCTTCCACAAAATAAATCCTTTTTTGTTTAGCAAAATGTATTAACTTGTCTTCAATGACAATCGCAGCAGCCGTAAAATAAAGAAATATGGCTCAATCAACATGATGGTGGCTACCCAGCAAGTTGGGGGACCTAAGATAAAACTGGCCACATGGAGAGTAATCAGTTGTTTCTAAGTTTGTTTGATTTGTTTTTTCTTTAAAGCCCAGTAGATACTTGTTCTTACTGCAAGGACAGCTTTAAAAATGTAGTGCATAGACTTTTTGTGTTTTTTTTTCAGTCCACTGCTTTTGAGTGCTCCAGGTTTTGAATGAGTAGCTAGAAGTATTGAATATCAAACAACCAGACTCTCTAGGTGAGATCTGCAGGAATATTTAAATATATAAGTGGCTGTTCATACCTGGTTAGGCACCCACTGTGGAGTTATCTATATACACTTT